>NW_016107714.1:1527256-1557494 GCF_001604975.1 Cebus imitator
TTGAGACAGAGTTTCACTCTGTCACCTAGGCTGGAGTACAGTGGCACAATCTTGGCTCACTTCAACCTCTGCCTCCTGGGTTCCAGCAATTCTGCCTCAGCCTCCTGGGTAGCTGGGACTACAGGCATGTGCCACCATGCCTGGCTAATTTTGTATTTGTAGTAGAGATGGGGTTTCACTATGTTGGCCAGACTGGTCTTAAACTCATGACCTCAGGTGATTCTCCTGCCTCAGCAGCCCAAAGTGCTGAGATTACAAGTATGATCCACTGCGCCCAGCCAGTACCTTTCCTTTTTAAGAACTTGAATTTTTTGGAGAGCACTGGCCATTTGTTTTGTAGAATGCCCCTCCATTTGGGTTTGTCTGGTTGTTTTCTTATAATGAGATTTAGGCTATATATTCTTGGTAGCCATACAATATAAGTTGTATTATGTCCTCTCAGAGGTCTTAGTAGGTACACTCATATTTGAGAATCACTGCCAACTAGCTCAAATTGCAGCCAACTTTTAAAATAACATTTTTAACATTTATGCTAAAGAAAACAATTATTAAGATCTCACTATAAGCAGAGATGTAGTCTAGATACTTCAAATGTCTCATTTAAGTTTCATAATAATGTTTTATTATTATTCCACGTTCAAAAATGAGAAAACGATCTCAGAGAAATTTAAGCCTATGAGCAGCAGAGAGAGGAGTCAAACCTAGGCCTATATAATTTCAGAGTCAATGCTCGATTCATATGGTTTGGCTCTATGTCTCCACCCAAATCTCGTATCAAATTGTAATTCCCAACATTGGTTGAGGGGCCTGGTGGGAGGTGATTGATCATGGGTGTGGGCTCCCTCCTTGCTATTCTCAGGATAGTGAATCAATTTTCACAAGATCTAGTTGTTTGAAAGTGTAGCACTTCCTCCTTCTCTCTCTCTCTTCCTCCTGCTCCAGCCATGTAAGACATGCCTGCTTCCCCTTCACCTTCTACCATGATTGTAAGTTTCCTGAGGCCTCCCCAGCCATACTTCCTGTACAGCCTGTGGAACTGTGAGCAAATTAAACTTTTTTTCTTTATAAATTACCCAGTCTCAGGTACTCTTTATAGTAACGCAAGAACAGAAAATTGGGACCTGTAGTGGGACATTGCTATAAAAATACCTGAATATGTGGAAGTAGCTTTGGAACTTGGTAATGGGCAGAGTTGGAAACAGTTTGGAGAGCTCAGAAGAAGGCAGGAAGATGAGAGAAAGTTTGAAACTTCCTAGATACTCATTGAATGGTTGTGACCAAAATGCCAATAATGATATGGACAGCGAAGTCCAGGCTGATGTGGTATCAGATGGAGATGAGAAATTTATGGAGAATCAGAGCAAAGGTCACTGCTGCTATGCTTTAGTAAAGAGATTGGCAGCACTGTGCCCCTGCTTTAGGGATCTGTGGAACTCTGAACTTGAGAGAAATGATTTAGGGTATCTGGTGGACAAAATCGTTGGGCAGCAAAGTGTTCAAGAAGTGGCCTGGCTATTTCTAACAGCATATGCTTATATGCTATGCATGAACAAAGACATGATCTGAAAATGGAACTTACGTATGTAAAAGTTTGGAAAATTTGCAGCCTGACTATGTGGTAGAAAAGAAAAACCCGTCTTTAGGGTAGAAAAGAAAAACACAAACTCAAGCCAGCTAAATAAATTTACATAAATAAAGAGGAGCTGAAAGTTAATAGCCAAGACAATGGGGAAAATATCTCAAAGGCATTTCAGAGAAAGGCAGCCCCTCCCATCACAGGCCTGGAGACCTAGGAGGAAAGAATGTTTCCCTGGGCTGGGCCCAGGGCCCTGCTGCCCTGTACTACCTCAGGACACCACTCCTTGTGTCCCAGCCACTCCAGTGGAAGCCATGGCTAAAAGGGTCCCAGATATGTTTCAGGTCACTTCTCCAGAGGATGCAAGCTGTAAGCCTTGGTGGTTTCCACATGAGTAAACAGAGGACAAGTCCGTGGGCACACAGAGGGCAAGAGATGAGGCTTAGTAGCCTCGGCCTAGGTTTCAGAGGATGTATAAAAATGCCTGGATGTCCACACACAAGTATGCTGCAGGGGTGGAGCCCTCATGGAGACCCAGTGCAGAGGGGAAATGTGGGTTTGGAGCTCCCACACAGAGTCCCCACTGGAACCCTGCCTAGTGGAGCTGTGAGGAGAGGACTACTGTCCTCCAGAATACAGGTAGTAGATCCACTGATAGCTTGCACTGTGTACCTGGAAAAGTCTCAGGCACTCACCCCAGTCTATGAAAGCAGCTGTGGGGGCTGTACACTGCAGTCACAGGGGCAGGGCTACCCAAAGCCTTGGAAGCCTATCCCTTCCATCAGTGTTGCCTGGATGTGAGACATGGAGTCAAAGGAGATTATTTTGGAGCTTTGAGATTTAATGATTGACTTGCTTGGTTTTGAACTTGCATGAAACCTGTAGCCCCTTTGCTTTGGCCAATTTCTCCCTTTTGAAATGGGAGCACTTACCCAATGCCTATACCCCCATTGTATCTTGGAAGTGACTAACCTGTTTTTGACTTTACAGGCTCATAGGTGGAAGGTACTTGCCTTACTTTGTTTCAGATGAGACTTTGGACTTTGACTTTTGAGTTAGTGCTGGAATGAATTAAGACTTTCAGGAATTGTTGGGAAGATGTAATTGTGTTTTGAAATGTGAGAAGGATTTGAAATTTGGGAGGGGTTATGGGTGGAGTTATAGGTTGGGCTCTGTGCCTCACCTAAATCTCATGTCAAATTGTAATTCCCAGTATTGTAGGAGTGGCCTGGTGGGAGGTAACTGAATCACAGAAGTGAACTTCCCCCGTGCTGTTCTCATGATAGTGAGTGGTTCTCATGAGATCTGTTTGTTTAAAATTGTATAAAACTTTTCCTTTCTCTCTCTTCCTTCTGTTCCAGCCATGTAAGATGTGCCTGCTTCTTCTTCACCTTCTGCCATGATTGTAAATTTCCTGAGGTCTTCCCAGCCATGCTTCCTGTACAGCCTGTAGAACTGTGAGCCAGTTAAATCTCTTTTCTTTATAAATTACCCAGTCTCAGGTAGTTACAGCAATGTAAGGACAGACTAATACATCAGTCCACTCCCCTATACCAGTAAGGTCATCCTGGAAATCTACCTTAAAACCAGATAGGAGATGATGAATCATGGTCTACCTTGGGGGCAGAGCTAGAAGGAATAAAGCAGATACACAGGTTGAGCAGAGCTTCTTTGCTGGGCACAAGTGCCCTTGGGTGAAGTGGAACAAAGAGAGTCCTAAAAGCTCCAGGTAAAAGTAACCTAGCAAGGCCTAGCCTCACTAAGGACATATTCACAGATAGTGAGAGTACTTGGAACTTCTGCTTTTAGGCACAGGCAAAAGTCTGTCTGTGACACTCAGCAATATATGAGCAAGAATTTCAAATATGCTTAACAGGTGACTTTTTTTTTTTTTTTTTTTTTCTTTCAAGAGAACAATGGATCAACCTGTAGATGGCTGGATAAACCATTAAAACAGCCAGGTAAAATCAGAACATAATACAGTGTCCTACAACATAAAAGACTGGGCTGGCCAACACAGGTCTAGTTAATGTAAATGTCTATTAAGACCTTCCTATCTAGTAATCAGATACTTGCTGTGGAAAGGAGATCACAATGATCAATGTAGACAAGCTCTGCCTAGGTTAATATATTAGAAGTGGGGGAGGCAGTGTATAGGCTTCTTGGGATAAGAAAAGACACCAGCTTCTAACTAAAAGACACCAGCACCAAAGCTTTAAGGAACAATGTAGATTGGGGAACAGAGGCATAGTTGAGTGGTCAGAATTATGGAAGTCAAAAGCCTAAAAATGCATTACCGGCTGTTTACAGTAGGTACACTGCCATCTCAAACCTGCAGTAGGGCTTGAACAGGCACATTGGCTTGAGGATCTGACTTTTAAGATGGAGATGGCCACAACAGTGTTGTAGCCTCTAAGATTAGGCCTACAAGTCACCTTAACAAGAGTAGTTGCTCTAATATATTGATTCTTTATAATAGATCAACAACTAGGGGATTCAGTTATGCATTAAACAAATGTTTATCATGTACCTACTCGCTTAGGCAATTTTATGTCTCGAGATACATCAGTAAAAAAATAACATAAACTTTATATTGCTTATATTACAGTGAAAACAGAGAAAAATTATGAATTACCTACCTATATTCCTGTACTCCTTTCCTTTCCATGGATAATTTTGAAGCAAATTTCAGATGTTATATCATTAAATTAATAGGTATACTTTTTTATTTCAGGAAGTCTTTTTATTACATAGGAATTAACATATTTTAGAGTTTGCCTTTGGTATAGATTTTAGATCTGATGTTCAGCAGTTTTTCAGAAGCCTTTATTTCTTTTTTCTCATCAGGGACTCTCGAAATGAATTGAGCAGAAAGTAAATAGATTATCACCTATGTCACCTAAACACACAGCACTAGTGTCAGTGCTCTTTGGGCATTCTGTAATTTCTAGTAACTTTAACATTATTTCTTCATGCTAAGAATCATCTACATAAATGCCAATAGCATCCATCCTTATACCTGCAAGGATATTAAAATTTCCTATGTGGCTGATTTCTCTCGAATTACTAGCAGTAAAACTCCTATTAAAATAGAAAGCTTATTTGTATGCATGTTGTTTCACAAACTGCAGGGTGCAGAACAAATTAAGACACTCTATTCTGCTTCCCAGAGAGCTAGTGCATTAGCTTCTTATTGCTGCTGTAACAAACTGGCACAAATACAGTGGCTTAAAACAACACAAATTTATTAACTTATAGTTCAGAACGTCAGAAGTTTAAAATGGGTTGGCAGGACTGGGCTCCTTCTGGAGGGCCTTGAGGAGAATCTGTTTCCTTGACTTTTCTAGAAGCCACATACATTTCTTGGTTCTTGGCCTCCTCCTCCACCATCAAAGCAGCAGCATAGCGTCGTCTCTCTCTCTTTCTGTGCTTCATTTATCACAGTGCCTTCTGTCTTTTATCCTCCTTCCTCCCTTTTATGAGGACCCTAGTGGTTACATTGAACCCATTCAGATAATCCAGAATAACCTCTTTATTTCAAGATACTTGATTTAATCAAACCCACAGAGCTCTTTTCTTTTAAATGTAAGGAAAAATTATGAATTACCTACCCATAGATTCTGGGGATTAGAATATAGGCATCTTTGGGAGATCATGATTTAGCCTGCCATACCCAGTCAGCTTAGGGAGAGAGAAAAAGGGAAAAGGAAGGAGAAACCAAGCAAGAAAAATAGAGGGAGGCAGCTGGTGGAGAGATGACCACAGGTTTGCAGTAAGATGGTACAGACAAGCAGGTGAAGCATCCCTAGGTGTCTGATTTATAGAAAGGTGCTATGGCTTGAACATGTCTTTCAAGAGTTCATGTGTTGAAAACTTAATCCCTCTACCTCATGAATAGTTTAATGGATTAATGAGGACTCTTCCCTCATGAATAAATTAATGCCATTATCACAGAAGTGGGTTCCTTATTGAGAGAGTAGCTTTGTTTCCAAAGTGGGCTCCCTCTGACCTTCTTGTTCTTGCCCTCTTGCCATGTGATGCCCTGTGCCATGTTATGACACAGCAAGAAGGCCCCCATCAGATGCCAGTGCTATGCTCTTGGACTCCCCATCCTCCAGAACTGTAAGCTAAATAAACTTCTTTTCTTTATAAGCTATCCCATCTGTGGTATTCTATTATACCAACAGAAAATGTACTAAGACAGAAGGTGTTCTTCAACAGCTGGCAAATTAATGGATGGAACCCTCTATGTATAATCTGCTGAAAGGTTTAGAAAAGTGGTGAAAATATCACAGAGAATGTTTAATGTTTACAAATACGTCATTTAACCAAGAGTAATTTTTATACTAGTTGTTTATTCTGAATACATGCACACATTTAGACCCTAAGAACCTTAAAATAAAAAGAAAAATATTAGCCAGGAGTAGCCTGCTAGGTCTGTCATAACAAAATACCACGGACTGGGTGACTTAAATGAGAGAAATTTATTTCTCACCATTCTAGAGGCTGGAAGCCCAAGGTCAAGGTGTCAGTTTTGGTTTCTCCTGAGGTCTCTCCCCTTGGCTTGCAAATAGCTGCCTTCTTGCTTTGTCCTCATATGGTCTTTTCTTTGATGTCTCTTCCTTTTGTTTTGTTTCTGTTTTTTTTTTTTTTTTTTTGGGACACCATTCCCATTGAATTAAGGCCCTATCTTCATGATCTCATTTAACATGAATTATCTCAAGGGCCCTTTCTCCAAATACAGCTACATTGGAAGTTAGGCTTCAACCTATATTTTTGGGAGAAGCATAATTCATTCTATAACATCAGGAATCAGAATGTACTGGATAAGACAATCTTCTAGATACTGTGTTTGGTACTTAGAGTACACAACAGATAACACTGTAGTAAGAATGGGATGAAAGAGACAATTCCCAAAATGGAACAAATACAGTGAAGGCCTAACTCCAAGCCATTCAGCAATACCTTCCTCCATAGTCAAAGTGCTCTAAGCAGAAAGAAACACAGTGCAAAAGTCCTGAGAAAGAAAAGATGCTTAGCAGAGTTGAGGAGCAGAGAGATGATCTCTCTAACAAGAGCATGGGACAAGAGGGAGGAGAGTAGGAAGGTAATTTTTTATTAATAGTTAAGGAATGATCACATAGGGCTTTGAAGAACATGGTAATTACTTTAGATTTTTATTTTCTGCAGAAAATAAAGTTTTATCTCATTGCCATTGTGTGGCTGATGAACTTGGGGTCGGAGTGGCGGAGTGGTAAGAGAACATCTAGGAGACTGCCTATGAGGCTACTGTGTTTCTTCAGGTTGGGGAAGAGGTGGTTTGCACGAGTCAGAACAGCCTAGTGGTATTCCATGGTCATATTTGTAATGTATTTTGAAGGTGATCTGAAGGGGCGTACTACTAAATTAGATTTGGGGTATGAAGGAAAAGAAAAGAATCGAGCTTGTAGAAAGACCCCTAGAGAACCCAACATTTTGAGAGCTGAATTGGCAGGAGATGCCCAGAGGAGATAATGCAGAGTGCTGCCTCCACTGAAAGATCAGGACTGGGGTTACTAGGCAGATTGTGGAGCAACCAGGAAAATAGTTATCTTCCTTAAAATGGAATTAGAATGTGATTTTCCAATGATATTTGATTCCTAAAGAGGCAGAGACTGACCATTGGGATAAACTGGATTGCATCCTCCATAGCTATGCAGTAATTGTACATGTCAGCCGCAGCAAGACTTACGGCATGACTCCTGTGATTTTGTAATGAATAAAACAGAAAAGTATAGGGTAGACAATGTAGAGATTAGTAATTTATTGGTGAAATTTGCTCCAAATGACAAATGACTCAATTGCAGCTTAGAAGTACCTTTCTTATAACTATAGAAACCTGCCCATTGCTTAGATGATCACATAGAGGGCTTGCTAATTAAATTTGTGTATGATGTGAAATTGAAAAGAGACATGAATACATAAAAGACAAAATCATGATCCAAAACCATTTATATTTATATCTAAAAAATTTAATTTAATGAGGTTTATGTAAGGTCTTGTACATGATCCATAAAAGCTCCACAAACAACTGAACAAATGCAAGTGTGGAGAGTCATGAGTGGACAGAAACATCCATAAACGATATAGCAGTTTTAGCATTCAGAGAGGTCAATATTGTCCTGCAGTATGATATGACTGCCAAATAAATTAATGCAATTCCAGGTGGTATTCATGATATATTATCCAGAGATAAATATTAATCAGACCACATTTAATCTCTTTGAAGTCACAACTTAAGAATATTGACAAATGGAAATACAGAAGTTTAACCAAGACAGAGAGACTGAAAAACACATCTAAGATATGGAAGACCTAGGTTATGTTTAATTCATTCAACAAATGTTTGCTGTATGATTAGCTTGTGTCTGGTGTCTTTATAAGCACAGAAGCTACAGTAGGAAAAAAAATGCTTTTAAAGGGATGAGACTCTAGAAAGAAATAATAGCTAANGAGATAGAAGATGTATTCTGGATAGATCAAAGCAGAAGTTTTAATGATTAGGAGCTTTAGGAAAACCTAATATTAATAAATTATTTTGACATAGTAACTTCTCTTTTACTAGACTTGTTAGGAAAAATAGGAAGTCATACATTTAATTCTTTTCTAAAGGTGTTTTAAATGCACATTTTAGAAAAGTAGAAGTACAAAAAGAAAGAAAAATCACTCATAATTCACTAACTTTGTGGTAGTCACTATTTCTTCTTTCTCTAAATATCTGTCTCCTTACATACACACACACACACACACACACACACACACACACACACACAGAGAGAGACACGGACACACACACACAGAGACACAGACACACACACACACACACACACGCCCCACTAATGCTATAATTCGATTTACATGTTAGATGGTTGAAATCTTACTATGCTATAGCTTTATGTTCCTTTTTACTAAACATTACAAGTATTTTTATAACATTTAAAGTTTTCTGTATCATGTTCACGATGGAACAATATTATATCATATGTGCCACGAATTTTTAAACCATTATGTTGCTAGAAATTCATGAGGTTTTAATTTATTTGGTCATAAATGAGTCTGTGGTAAGTATCTTTGTGGTCGTTGTGCTGTCATCTGATTATTTACTTGGAACAGAGTTAGGAAAGTGTAACTCCTATACAAAAAGCTACGGGATTTTTAAAAGATTTTAGATGTATATTATAAAATTAATTTCAGGAAGATTAAACCCATTTACATGCTTATTAGCATGAGAATTCCAATCTCACTTCACTCTTAGCAAACATTATTTTGTTAAAATCTTTTTTAATTTCATGGGCAAAAATTGGTGTTACATTTTAATTTACTTTCCTTAGATGACTAATAAGCACCTTCAGATGCTTATTAACTACTTGTCTTTTCCGTAAGTTTTCTTATGCTCAAGTTTTCCAATGGTGGTGTACAATTTTTCTTATTGACTTGAACATACTCTCTAGACAGTAAGAATATTACTTTTTAAATCTTTATTATGTCTTTATGGCAATTACTTTTTCTTCCTTGTCTTTGTTCTTTGGTTTTGATGATTATATTTAGATAGCAGAGAAAAATATTGATAAATTCTATGATGAAAAATAACATTTTGTAAATATTATAAAATAATATAAAAACAAAATCCATATACCTATGAGACATTTGCATCAAATGTTTCCAACAAAATATTAACATGCCTAATATTTAACACTTCAAGCAAATCTATTAAAAATATCAAAATGCAATAAATAGGTGCAAAAAGGACAAAAACACACAAATAAATCCAAGAAAGAGTTTAACCTCCATAGCAATAAAATAAATCAAAACAAAACATCAACATCAATGATGAAATTACATCTATCATATAAGCAAATATTAAATGATAATACTACTGTCTGCATGGTGATACAGATGCATGCAAAATTTGGGAAAGCATTTTGGTAATATGCTACATATTAAGAATCTTGAAATATTCTTATTTTTGTTTCAGTACTGCAGTTTTGGAAAATTGAATTGAATCAGAGATATGAAACAGGCATGTTTATTGCATCATAATCTGTAAGCCGTCTACATGTACAATATAAAGAGATGATTTAAGTAAATTATGTTCTATTTATAAAGTGAAATGTCATGCTGCTAATGAGTGAAACTATCATCTTGGAAATTAAAACAGCTAAGAAAATATTCAGTAAAATGTTTCAAAGATAAAACTGTGGATAGCCCCTGGAAAGCAGAAGAAAAAGGTGAGAAAGATATGGAAATACTGGAATCTGTTTGGGAAGGCCAACATCCAATTAATAGGTTTCCAAAAGGAAGAATAAGTAAATTAGTGGAAAAGGAAATGATCAAGGAGTAAAAAATGCAAGGACGTTTTCTAGAACTAAAAGATATTTGCTTCCAGATTCCTGGGTCCTCATGCCCATCACAATGCATGGGAGGGATATGTGGGGAAGAGACTCACACCAGCAAAATCATGACATTTCAGAAAACTCTGGAGATAAAGATGCTAAGTGTTTCCAGAGAGAAAATCATATCTTAGGCAAAGGCCTGAAACAAGAAGGTAGCAGATATTCTGAACAACAACACTGCAGGCTAGAAGACAAAAATGTCTTTGAAAATCTGAGAGAAAAGGATCTTCAACCTAGAGTTCTATATCCAGACAAACTATCTATCATACAGAAGAGTACAATAATGGCATTTTTTGGCCAGCAAAATTTCAAAAAACATACATACATTTACCTTCATTGAAATCCTCTCAAGAAACTACTAGGGGCTGTTTTGTAAGAGAAAAGCAGTGTTCAGGAAGTAAGGGTCTCTAACAGGAGGGCACCAAGCCAAGATACCTTCGGTCAGCTGTGCAGCAGGCAAAAGGGAAGCAGTCTTAATAACATTAGGTGGACAGAGGAACTCTGGATGGGTATCTCCTTTGATTTATCATGATTACCAGTATTCCTTATCATTTTCCCAACTGTGATTGGCTACCTGATAGATTTGAATGTGAAGAACAGTGTAGTAAGTGGTGTTTTATGTAATTGTTGAAGGATGTCTGAAGACTAAGAGATTATAAGAAATAAAGCAAAAATTTTAATGAGGCAATGTTAACTCCAAGGTAAAGAAAAAAGATAGTAATGATCATAGTTATTTTGTTTTTTTAAATATTTTATTGACTACTTCTGTCATATCACTTAATGTTCTAAGCCCTTCACACATATTGACTCATTTAATTGTAACTATCACCTTAGCAAGTTGGTATCTTGCCATTGATATCTCCATTATTCAGAAGGGGAAACATAGAAGACTGACCTGAGGTGCCAGAATGGGATCCAAGCAGCCTGTTAGGCTCTGAACTGCCTCTCTAAGAAAGAAAATGTAATCACAGCATTCAGTTTCATTCAGCAGTGAACAATATTTGCATAGTCAAAATGGTAAAACCACTGAGTACAGATTGAACCAAAACTGTCATGTAATCATATCAGGACGAAGAGGGAGTAGGAAAAAGGAAAGAGGTAAAAGCAAATAAACTAACAAAAAACTTCGCCTACAATAAAAGTCAATAAATAACATCTAGATGCGTACATATGTGTGCATATATAGTATATATGTGTTCATGTGTGGATATATTTAGGTATTTATCAACTTCCTGTTGTCGCAGGTAATATATGTGAATATTTATGTGTGTGTGTGTGTGTATAATATGGAGGAAATATTTGAAGAAAAAATTGAAAGTAATAGCTTCTAATAGCTATTTAGCAGCATTTAATTTTTTTTTTTTTTTTTTTTTTTTTTTTTTTTTTTTTTTTTTTTTTTTTTTTTTTTGAGACAGAGTCTCGCTCTTATCACCCAGGCTGGAGTGCAGTGGTGCAATCTCAGCTTACTGCAACCTCTGCCTCCCAGGTTAAAGGGTTAAAGCAATTCTCCTGCCTCAGCCACCTGAGTAGCTGGTATTACATGCACCACCATGCCTGGATAATTTTTGTATTTTTAGTAGAGACAGGGTTTCACCATATTGGCCAGGCTGGTCTCAAACTCCTGGCCTCAGGTGATTCACCTGCCTCGGCCTCCCAAAGTATTGGGATTACAGGCATGAGCCACCATACCTGGCTGATTCATTCTCAACGAGAGGACTGGAGACTCAGTATTCCCATTCCTAAATTAATTGGGGAAGGATGCAGCTTCTCTGAGGTATGCTGGAGACTTAGTCTCTTCTACCTATCACTAATCTCAATGTCTTTGTCCCCCTCCCTATCATTCTTCCCCTTTCTGCATCTCCACCCCTACACTGGGTTCCACCACTCTGCCATGCCTGATTCTCCCACCCCCACCTTCTTTCCCCTTCTCCTTCCTTACCCATGCCCCCACCTTCCATGTCTGCTCCCCACTCTCTCAGTCCTAGTTGCAGAGGTCATCAAGTTTTACTTCCCCAAGATGGTGGAGATGCACAATTATGTCCCTGCCAACTCTATCCAGCAGAAGCTCAGCAACTGGGGTCATCTGAACAGGTAGCAGAATACCTGGGTGCAGGATTGGGAATATCTAGCCCCCACCCTAGGTTCCCAGGAAGGGCTACCCCAGCCCCATCATCTCCTGTGGTCTTGGTTGCTCAAGCTGAGATTGTATTGGTGGCAGAGTGGGGGAGGTTAAAACAGACACAACCCATCTGATTACACAATTAAGAGACTCTTCTGGCCAGGCACATTGGCTCACACATGTAATCCCAGCATTTTGGGAGGCTGAGGCAGGTGGATCACCTGAGGTCAGGAGTTTGAGACCAGCCTGACCAACATGGAGAAACCCCATCTCTATTAAAGATGCAAAATAAGCTAGGCATGGTGGCACATGCCTATAATCCCAGCTACTTGGGAGGCTGAGGCAGAAGAATTGCTTGAACCTGGGAGGTGGAGGTTGTGGTGAGCTGAGGTTGTGCCATTCACTTCAGCCTGGGCAACAAGAGTGAAACTCTGTCTCGAAAAAAAAAAAAAAAGATTTCTATTCGGAAGGAGGCAAGGAAGGAACCTCAGGACACCCACACAAGGAAGCTCAGATGCAATGTCCTTCCATTCTCCCAGGGCTGTGAACTTGGGACTGCCACCACCATGCCCCCTTCCCTCTCCCCCACCCCTCACCTCATTTCCCCAGGACCCAATCCACTATCCCTGTGTCTACCCCTCAGGAAGGTACTGAACAAGCTGAACTTTTCAGTACCAGATGACATGATGCGCAAGATCGCTCAGTGTGTCCCTGGAGTGGTGGAGCTGGTGCTTATCCCGCTGAGGCAGCGCTTGGAGGAGCGGCAGAGGCACAGGAAGCAGGGCGTGGGCTCCTTACAGGTGCCACCCCACTCGAGCTTCTCTCACTGCTCCGGGGGCTGGGTGGGGATTGCTTCCCAGACATTAGAAAGCCCGGCCTGGGTGCCTGGGTGCCTGGGTGATAAGTGTGGGGGAGGGATGCTTGGCTAATAGAGCCTGGTCTGGGGGCCTGTGGAAAGGACAGAGGGCTGCTTGGGGATGACTGAGGCCGGGCTCACGGTGGACCCGCGGGGTTCTTTCAGGAGCTGGCTCCCCAGGATGGCAGTGGCTACGTGGATGTGGGTAAGGTGGCCTTTCCCATTTCTCCTTCTCTGGTGGAGCTTTCCTTCTGTTCTTCTTCCTGTTGCTTGTGAGAGTGGAACTGGGAGGGGGAAGCAGGAGAATGAGACTCCAGCACAGTCACTCCTCCATTTGCCTTGTCTCAGGTTTATCACAGAAAGCCCGAGGTGAAGGTGCCCTGGACCCCCAGGGAGGGGGTCAGCTCAGGTAAAGAAGCTGGAGTTCCCGACTTCACCAAGCTGCACACAGGCTGGGGTTGGAGAGCAGCGGCAGGTGGAGCCTGAGGCAATGGGGAGGCAGAAAATGGGCTAGAGGGGAGAAGGGATGGCCTGGTCGAGGGCACCGGAAGGGTGAGTGTAGGGCCCGAGGTCCAGGCCTTGGCTAAGCTGCTTCCCACCCTAGAGGGGACCCTCCGCCCGCGGGTCGGCCTCCAGCGTATAACCAGGCGTTGCAGGACGACCCAAGGTTCGTCCTCCAGATCGCCGAAAAGGAGCAGGAGCTATTGGCCTCGCAGGAGACCGTACAGGTGAGGGGTCTAGGAAGGCTGCGGGTAGGGTCTCATGGCCAGTAGAGGCCGAGCAGGAGGGAGCAGGCCGCCGGACTTGACCCCTGCGCGGCGCGGTTTAGGTCCTGCAGATGAAGGTGAGGCGCCTGGAGCACCTACTCCAGCTCAAGAACGTGCGCATCGCAGACCTCTCCCGGCGGCTCCAGCAGGCGGAGCGTAAGCAGCGATGAGCTGTGGCTCAGGCCGCGCGGGGACGCCCCGTACCCTCCAGAGCTCCGATGCCGCGCCCGACCCACCCACTAACGGAGGGGCGTTTGGGAGGGTGGAGCCCGCTGCTCGCACGAGCCTCTTGGGCCCCGAGTGCCCTCCTTCCTTGGGATGGGTGAGCGTGGGAGAATGTGGAACAGGGAGCCGTACGAGCCGAGGCCCGGGACTGAGCCGCCTCCTCCCACTCCATCCGGGTCAGGAAAATGGACTGCTTTCCAGAGCCCAAAAGCCCCGTGCAGAGACCTGGCCTGCCCCCCAAAGTAGTGTCCAACACCTCGGGCCGGCCTTGCAGCTCCTGGCGCTGGGCCTTAGGGGGCAGTCCCTGGCTCGGTCCACACCCCCAGAATCAGGTCCTTGCCCAGCTCCGAGGACTGCGGTGTCTCCATCCAGGATAGTTCCCCTCAACCAAAGGGCCGCTAAGGGGCTCCCCTGCTCTTCCTGGGAGCTTACCTGGACCCAGCTCGGCGACGGAGACCGCAGCAGCTGGAGAGGAAGGGGTGAGAAGTGGGATCGCCAGGAGTAGGGAGGACATCGACTTGCCTGTAGCAGTCACCCCACCCTCCTCGCGCACAGGCTACTGAAGGGAAGGTTTAAAGGATACGGCTCAGGGCTGCCCCATTAAAGTTACTGTTTTGTTCTATTTCCTGTGCCTGCCTTCGCTTTCTGCACAGATCCCTGAGGGGAGGGGAGTCCCTGCTTCCCTTGTCCTCCATCTCCCCACTCCTGCCTCGAGTGAAAGAGCTTTCTAGACCCATAGTGGGTTTCATCTTTTGAGTGGCTGGGTCCTGTGTGGTCACGGCTTGTTAGGTTGATGACATCACTAGGGGTCAGGTTTTATGCACAATGACAGTCTAACTTCTAACCCTGGCCTTAGATTGACCCCAAAACCCACCCTCACAGTGTTCTCCAGCCTTGTCCAAACCCAACCCCAAACCCAGGCTTTAGATTCTTTCCAAAGGTGGTCATGCACTCACCCTTAACCCTGCCCAGGGACTGACCCCTAACCCAGCCCTCTGTAGAACTCCAACCCTACCCACGGACTGACCCCAACTTCAATGGACTCAGGCCAAGCTTTACTCCCTATCCTGGCCAACACACTACAGCCATGGCGTGACCCCAGCTTTAATGGCATTCTGACTCTCAGTAATGTGGAACATTTGTAGATCCTGAGATCCAGCCAGGATGGGTCAGGCCTGTAACCCCAGCACTTTAGGAGGTCAAGATGGGAAGGTCACTTGAGGTCAGGAATTCAAGATCAGCCTGGCCAGCATAGTGAAAACCCATCTCTGTTAAAAATACAAAAAATTATCTGGGCACGGTGGCTCACACCTGTAATCCCAGCACTTTGGGAGGCTGAGGCGGGTGGATCACAAGGTCAGGAGTTCATGACCAGCCTGGCCAAGATGGTGAAACCCTGTCTCTACTAAAAATACAAAAATTAGCCAGGCATGGTGGCAGGTGTCTGTAATCCCAGCTGCTCGGGAGGCTGAGGCAGAAGAATCGCTTGAAACCAGGGGGCAGAGATTGCAGTGAGCTGAGATCATGCCACTGCACTCCAGCCTGGGTGACAGAATGAGACTCCATCTCAAAAAAAAAAAAAAAAGACAACAACAAGAAAAACAGATTCAAGGGCCTCTCAACGGACCGAATCACATTCTACAACGGGAAGGCCCAGGACTCAACTTTAACAAGCTCCCTGCATCATTCTCATGCACAACACATTAGAAGACCCACCACTACAGCGCCTTTATTTCTGGTTTCTAAGCAGCCACCAAAGCCTCAGATTTCAGGCTGGGAAAGCAGGATGGAGGTTAATCTTGTCTCACCTTTTGGTCCGATAAATAAGAATAATAATAAATAGAATAAAAGAACACAAGGGAAGAGGAGCCACTCATATGAGAATTAGAAAATCATGTTTGAAATGAGGGCAGTTTTCAAAGAGCCAATTATGAAAGGAGACAGCCCAGTAGTCTCATAATGGCAACGGATTCTGAAAGGCAGGCATGATTTATTTCAGATGTGCCTCATGCCAGGAACTCCGCTAGGCAGTGACATTCATTACTTCAGCAACATTTACTGAACACCTACATATAAAAAATTCAAGCCAAAACATGTTACATAGAATACATAGGGCCATTTAATATTGATGACGTGAAAATATAACAACCATTATACTTTCTATGCAAATAGCATACACTATTAGTAATATAAACGTAAGCAGAAAGAAAATAGTAGGATGTTTTGACATACCATCAGTCAATGTGGTAAACCAAGTAGACAGAACTTAATGCTGGAGAACTTTAATAATGTGACCAATAGGCTGGAGTTACTAGACGTATCCAGTAATGGATGATGCATGTGTGCCCTCAAACATTGATAGTGTATGTGGGCACAGCTTTTCCATAGGGAAATTTCAAATTTTCCAAAATCTTTGAAATGTGCATATCTTTAATCTTGAAATTTTATACCTAGGAATTTTTACTATGGTGAAAGATGTATGCACAAAAATGGTGGTTGAAACATATCGAAGTCCAAAAATGGGGGATTCCTCCAATCAGTGCCTTTGGCATACAAGCATACCTTATTTTATTGTGCTTTAATTGTTTTGAGCTTTGTAGCTATTGCATTTTCTACAAATTGAAGGTTTGTGACAACCCTGTGTTGAGCAAGTCTATCAGCACCATTTTTCCAATAGCATGTACTCACATGTGTCTCATTTTAGTAATCACCACAATATTTCAAATGTTTCCATTATTATTATATGTTATGATGATCTGTGACCAGTGATCTTTGATATTACTGTTGTTTTTGTTTTGGAGTGCCATGGACTGTACCAATATAAGATAAACAATAACTCTACAATGGTCTCTAAGTGTCCAAGTGAAAGCAAGAGTTACACATCTCTCACTTTAAATCAAAAGTTGGAAGTGATTAAGCCCAATGAGAAAGGCACGTCAAAAGTCAAGACAGGCTAAAAACTAGGCCTCTTGTACCAGTCAGCCAAGTTATAAATGCAAAGGAAAAGTTCCTGAAGGAAATTAAAAGAGCTATTCCAATGAATACACAAGTGATAAGAACGCTAAACAGCCTTATTGCTGATATAAAGGATGTTTTAGTGGTCTGAATAGAAGGTCAAACCAGCCACAATATTCTCTTCATCCAAAGTCTAATCCAAAGTTAGAGCAAGGTTCTAACTTTCTTCAATTCTATGAAGACTGAGAGAGGCGGCAAAGCTGCAAAAGAAAAATTAGTAGCTAGCTGAGGTTGTTCCTGAAGTTTAGCGAAAGAAGCCACCTCCAGAACATAAAAGTGTATGGTGAAGCAGCAAGTGCTGATGTAGAAAAGTCACAGCAAGTTATCCAGAGGATCTAAGATCATTGATGAAGGCGGTCACACTAACAACATATTTTCAATGTAGACAAAAGAGCCTTCTATTAGAAGAAGATACCATCTAAGAATTTCATAGCTAGAGAGGAAAAGTCTATGCCTGGCTCCAAAGCTTCAAAGAACAGGCTGACTCTTTTGTTAGGGGCTAATGCAGTTGGAGACTTTAAGTTGAAGCCAATGCTCATTTGCTATTTGGAAAATTCTGGGGTGCTTATGAATTATGCCAAAGCTATAAATGAAGCAACAGAGCTTGAATGACAGCACGTTTGTTTATGGCATGGTTTACTAAATATAATGAGCCCACTATTGAGATGGATTGCTCATAAAAAATTCCTTTTGAAATATTACTGAGCACTGACAATGCATCTGGTCACCTAAGAACACTGAGATATAGGGAATTAATGTTTTCATGCCTAACACAATATCCATTTCACAGCCCATGGATCAAGGAATGATTTAGACTTTCAAATCTATTATTTAAGAAATATGGCCAGGCGTGGTGGCTCACGACTGTAATCCTAGTGAGGGAATGTGTTCTCTTTTCGGGTCCACAAGGGACCATAGTTTTAAGGGCAAGAACTTCCCAGTGCCATGCCTCCCTCCCATCTCTCTCCATCCAGGAGATTTAATGGTTTATTTATTTATTTAACAGGAAGCAACTAAGAGTCAATCACTTCAGTGGAAGTTCTAAGGAACTCCTTTCATTGGCCAGGGGTCTTAGAGAAGGTGGGGGTTCCTCCCAGGTTAAAAGTCCCCTTCTTCCACAACCCTTTGGACTCCATGTTTGGGTCCCCTTCCATGAACACTCCCTTAGTGGAAGCCATCTTTCTCTTTCCTGGATATCCCCTCTGGAGTCCCCTTCCACACTCATGGAAGCCTGTCTTTCCCTCCTAAATGCCATCTCTCTCTCTATTCCCTTCCACTCAGTGTGGAAGCTGCTTTCTTCTCCTGGATTCTATCTTTCTGGATTCTCTCACTTGGTGTGAGAGTTAGCTGTTTATCTCTCTCTTCTCTGTTTTTTTTTTTTCTCTCTCTCTCTAAATAAATCACTTTCTACAAACACTTTTGAGTCCGGCATTCACTGAGCACTGTGCTGTGGTCCCCTCTCTCATTCTTGAGAGGGCAGGGGACCAACAACCTGGAGAAACACTCTCTCAGGGGAGCTGAGAGCAGCCTGAGCCCCGTATCCCAATATTACACTAGCACTTTGGGAGGCTAACGTGGGTGGATCATGAGGTCAGGAGATTGAGACCATCCTGGCCAACATGGTGAAACCCTGTCTCTACTAAAAAAAATACAGGGCCGGGCGTGGTGGCTCACGCCTGTAATCCCAGCACTTTGGGAGGCCGAGGCGGGTGGATCACGAGGTCAAGAGATCGAGACCATCCTGGTCAACATGGTGAAACCCCGTCTCTACCAAAAATACAAAATATTAGCTGGGCATCGTGGTGCGTGCCTGTAATCCCAGCTACTCAGGAGGCTGAGGCAGGAGAATTGCCTGAACCCAGGAGGCGGAGGTTGCGGTGAGCCGAGATCGCGCCATTGCACTCCAGCCTGGGAAAAAAAAGCGAAACTCTGTCTCAAAAAAAAAAAAATACAAAAAATTAGCCAGATGTGGGGGCAGGCACCTATAGTCCCAGCTACTCAGGAGGCTGAGGCAGGAGAGTCATTTGAACCCAGGAGGCAGAGGTTGCAGTGAGCCAAGATCAGGCCGCTGCACTCCTGCCTGGGCGACAGAGCGAGACTCTGTCTCAAAAAGAAAAGGAAAGAAATACATTTTGTCAGGCCATAGATGCCATAGATAACAATTCAGCTAATGGATCTAGGCAAAGCAAACGGAAAACCTTCTGGAAATGATTAATTTTTTTTTTTTTGAGATGGAATCTCTTGCCTGGTCACCCAGGCTGGAGTGTAGTGGCGCAATCTCAGTTCACTGCAACCTCCATCTCCTGGGTTCAAGTGATTCTCCTGCCTCAGCCTCCCGAGTAGCTGGGACTACAAGCATGAGCCACCATGCCCAGCTGATTTTTGTATTTTTAGTAGAGATGGTGTTTCACATGTTGGCCAGGATGGCCTGGAACTCCTGACCTCAAGTGACTCTAAAAGTGTTGGGTACAGGCGTGAGCCTTGCATCCAGTCAGGAATTTATAATTCTTGATGCCATTAAAGACATCTGTGATTCATAAGAGGAGTCAAAATAGTAACATTAATAGGAGTTTAGAAGAAGTTAATTTCAACCCTCATGGATGACTTGGAGGAGTTCAAGACTTCAGTGGAGGAAGTCACTGTGGCTATGGGAGAAATAGCAAAAGAACTAGAATTAGAAGTAGGGCCTGAAGATGTGAGTGAATTGCTGCACTCTCATGATAAAACTTGAATGGGAGGAGTTGCCTCTGATGGATGAGCAAAGAAAGTGGTTTCTTGAGATAGAATCTATTACTGGGGAAGATGCTGTGCACACTGTTGAAATGAGAGCAAAGGATTTAGAATAGTACATAAACCCTTAGTTGATAAAACATTGGCAGAGTTTGAGAGAATTTATTCCAATTTTGAAAGTTCTAGTGTGGGTAAAATGCTGTCAAACAGCATCACATGCTACCAAAAAATCATTTGCGAAAGGAAGAGTACATTGATGCAAAAAATTTCATTGTTGTCTTATTTTAGAAAATTGCTACAGCCACACTAACCTTCAGCAACCACCACCCTGATTAGTCAGCAGCCATCAACATCAAGTAAGACACTCCACTAGCAAAAAGAGTATGTAGCTCACTGAAGATTTAGATGATTGCTAGCATTTTTTAGCAATAAAAAATTTAATTATACATTTTTTGTAGCTATAATGCTGTTGCACATTTAAGAGACTAGAGTTTAGTGTAAACATAACTTTTACATGTACCAGAAAACAAAAACATTTATGTGACTCACTTTACTGTGATATTTGCATTATGGCAGTGGTCTGAAACTAAATATACAGTATCTTTGAGGAAGTATACCTGTGTTTTTATCAAAGCAACTGTTTCTCCAGATGAAACTGGAAAGCATGATTTATCAAATTCTGGTTGGATTGGAATAGTAAACTCCTAGAGCTTTGCACATTCCCAAGAGAGGTTCCCATTTTCAGTGAAACAAGGTGGGGAGTCCCCGGGTCTACAGAGGCTCATGACCAGCAGTAGACATGCAGGGGCCAGGTGTGGACTGGCTAGACATCTGAAAGTCCTCCAGCATGGGGGCTGGCCAGATCTCAGGATCAGATGAGAGGCTTAGAAGCCAGGTATTCAGTTGTAAATCAATACCATACACATTCCTCCATTATCTGGCATTATGTAATGGAGGGACCAGATACCACTGGGGTAAAGGAGGACCACAGAAAACACCCAAAATTTAACTGAGATTATTTGAAAGTAAGCAGAAGAAGGAGAATAAGAAAAATTAAGAAATATGTGTCAATAAAATCAGAACAGTGGTTTCTCTCTGGAAGAATGAGTAATTTAATCAGGAGGAACACATGGGTCTTCAAAGGCATGCATAGCATTATACATATTAAGTCAGATAGATGGTAGGTACCTCCTTGAGTGTCTAGAAGATTCCATAATACATTTTTTAGAAGACATGTGTTACTCTGCTGGGCTGAACAGATGAGCTGTGAAGGACTATGACATGTAAGACTCAAGACAGATGTAAGAAGGGTGGAGAGATTTCTTCAGAAAAGGAAACTAAACTCAATTTTTCACAAAAAAAGTAAACTAAACTTTAATACAAAATCAAACAAAATTAGTGCCCCCAAGAGGGAGATGAGTAATGATGGAGCCATCTGTAAACACGAGCAGAGGTTGCTGGAAGCAGGGAATGAACTACTTTTAAATAGCAGGTCAGAAGTTTTCTGTCCTCAGGCTGCAGAGGCAGCAGCTCCCACCATCACCAAGAACTCTGCTCTGGTGTTGGTGGTACATGAAGTCTCAAAATTTTCTGTTCCAATAAGCGTGTGTGTGTGTGTGTGTGTGTGTGTGTGTGTGTGTGTGTGTGTCCTTCTGTATATTCTCTGCTATTCCAAAGGCTCTGTGTGTGTGTGTGTTTGTGTACATTATTGTTGCTGTTGTTATGTGTGGTGGTGGTAGGAGGTCACTGGGAAATCAGAGGGGATCAGAGTCTCCAAAACAAATAAGTGCATAAATATCTAGTTGCCACCTTTCATTCTTGAGGTGGAAGACAGATTCTTTTAGTATCCTTCTTTATCTTTAGCAATAAAAAATTTATGGCGCATACATTTTTTTCTTAGATACAATGCTATTGCACATTTAAGAGACTAGAGTTTAGTGTAAGCATAACTTTTATATGTACCAGAAAACAAAAACATTTATGGGACTCATTTTACTGTGATTATTTACATTATGGCAAGGGTCTGGAACTAAATCTACAGCATCTCTGAGGAAGTATACCTGTATTTTTATCAAAGCAACTGTTTCTCCAAATGAAACTGGAAAGCACACAATTTGGTTGAATTGGAATAGCAACCTTGCAGGGCTTTGCATATTCCCAAGAGAGGTTCCCATTTTCAGTGAGGCAAGGTGGGGGTCCCTGGGCATGCAGAGGCTTATGTCCTTGTTCCAGCCAAGGGAGAGAAACACAGTAGACAACTGAACATTTGGCTGTGCTCTGGCCAAAGGAGGTGAAATGAGCAACAGTCCAGATCCACAGCTAACTGGGATGCCCTTGTTCCAAGTGGTACTGCTACAGTTTCTCAGGTGCATCACACCCAAGGACACTGTCAGGCATCGGGGACCGGGGGCAGAGCCATCTGGCCAATAGCAGATGTGCAGAAGACAGCAGCCTGCAGTACCTGGGCACAGCCACAAGGGTTCCCTGTGTGGCCAGTGTGAAAGGTAGGAGAAGGATGTGAAACTGCTCAGAGGAACACAGCCCTCTCACTGATTGCTGGGACCAGGTGGTGGAAGGTGATAGAAATAGGATCATGCCCTAGGAAAGACAAGGTAACCACATGCATCAGTATAACCTTTGCCTATTTCTCCCAACACATGTCTGAGCAACATACTACATTTAATTTAGCGTTGCATTGAAAGGAAGGAAAATACTATCTATACATTTGGATTCAAAGGGACCTTTGCTAAAATTATTATGAGATGAAGACTGGTGTCTTTTATACTGCTTGGTACTAACTGTATGAATGAGTAAATTAAGAGGAATTAAAATGGCATGCCTGAATAGTACTAAAATTAGGGGAAGAGTTAATTTACACATCATTTTGTACTAAACAATGAAGTCTAAACATGTTATTTATGCTCAGTCATGAATAAAATGCAGCTTTCAATTTCTCCATGATTGAAGGATGATTATTTCCACAGACTTATTTAATATTGGTCTGACATCATTTAGTATAATACAATAAACTGAATTGAAATTTCATTTATAGAAATTAATGGGGTCATGACCCCACACAATATTTTGTAGCCAAGATGCACTTTTTGTTGAGAAAAATAAGATTTCTTACAGTGTGAACCCCCAGTGTGAACCACATCTGTCCTGTTAGATCTTCACAAAATCATTTTTGACCATTGATATTAGGATTCTTCTAGAATAGCAGCATTTTGTGAAGGTATACCAAAATGAGACTTTTTTTCAAGCTTGTTGTTGAAGAAGTGAAAAACTAAATTTTTCCCAGCATTGGGGTTTGATTGCAAATAAGTCACACCCTAGGTGAGACAAATTGGATGGAAGCAGAAGAAGATGCCTGCTTTCAGGACCCCTCATGGGAAGGGACAGTCCTAGGGCTGTGAATTTCCAAAATCTGTGGAAATTCCTTCAAGCCACAGAAGACATTTGCCTACCTAGTGGGATTTGGTAGTTAAGGTATGCAGCTCAGAATAATAAGTTCACAGACACTAAGCCTGTGGTGGCTGTTCCTCTTACATGTGGCCTGGGGTATCTGGCTGGAACAGGAGCTAGATTGAGTAGCAACTTAGGTCTGAGGTGTTGGCTAATGTTCACAGTTCCGGAAGGCAGATCAAGGAATGAACATCTCTTACAACCTCCTCTTGGTGTGCCTTTCCCTGTTATGGAGGCTGGAAAGCTGAAAACTATATCCCATACTTCGTTGCACCAATATAACCAGAGTCATTATGTGAGACCTGAACTTAGAAACAAGTTCTGCAAGGAGGGAAGTGGCAAAACGTGGGGCATCTATGTTGCGGATGTGGCTCTAGCCAGCATTTGATGGCTCTGGAACCAGCTCCCCTGGTGGCGGCTTCTTGACCCCAGTGAGACATGGAGTGATGTGTGATCCTGAAGCCAACAGGGATACGGTGGTTTCCTCATACATCAACATTCTAATTACAGCAAAAGTCACTATTATTTTAGTCAGTTTTGTTCCAAAATTCATTTCTGGAGACGAGCCTAGAGGCTGCTTCTCTAACTCTTCTAGCACCTTGGACGTGCCTAATTTCCTGTACTAAATCCTTTTCTCTTTGTAGTCCAGGGAACCCTGACTGATACCAGAGCCCTCCCGTTTGACCAGTTATTTGGGCTAATATTTCTGGTCTCTGGAAGCCAAAATCAATATTTCTTAAGTCAGAAACATATGTTGAAATATTAATAGTTTGTTTTTCTCTGCTCCATCTTCTATCTTGCATTCCTTTTCAGGCATCAAGGGTAACATTATTTTCAAATGACACCCAGAAGAAGCCAACATATAGACAACTAAGAGTTATTTTCTTGACTTTGGGGTTCTTAAACAGACTTGCAAATCTTTGTCTGAGGGCACAGTCTTTAAGACCAGTACACTACTGATTCACAAAAGCTGAGTCCATCAGAGATAAATAATTTTGATTTTGAATTCTAAAATAGTGGCTTGGCTCAGAAGGAACAAGGATAAAGCCTGAAGAACAAATGGTATAAGAGTTTACCCCATCAAATAGTTTGAAAAGAAAAGTATGATGTCATAAAGTTTTTCTTATTTAAATGAAGAGTCCAAAACCCATCAGCAGGAAGGGAAACTAGAAGGGAATTAATGAGAACTTGGTTACCTCCTAGATCCCCAAGAAAGTTATCAGTGTTCCTGCTCCAAGTTTCAGGAGCTGCACACGTGATGGGAACCCAAGACATATTTTGAGAACCATCATGAGAACAGACGATGTGTCTTTGTGGTACATTTGTCAGAGCATAACTCAGGAGATGTGAGCTTCACCCAACATTGGTCCTGAATGGTAGAGTGGCAATGTCATTGGATGTTGGGGTAGATGTGCTTGGGAGCAGTTTCACACAATCAGCACTGCTCAGCAGAGGGAATTTACTGAAAAGCTAATGAGGCTGATGTTCAGTGCCTCTCACAAAACCTGGGGATGGGCCCAACAGTATGTTCAAAAAGGGCAAATCTCAGGTGCAATTAGTGAAGACAACTGTTTCTATCTTTTACACCTGCCCCTCTATCCACCCTCCCTTCATGTGGGGTGGCATTGGAGCATAAAGCGTTTGGGATCTGTGTTTAAAAAAAAAAAACTGCATTGAGGATACATTCCAGTTGGATGTGTTGAGATACATGTATGTGGCTTGCAGATGCTTCTTGTATCACCAATCCTGTATAGAAAGAGCCTCCAGAAATAATACTACTCCTTTAAACTGTGCCAAATTGTCTGGAGTCATGAGAGGAGGACGAAGAGTCAAAGGTCGCATGGTAATATAAATATGTCCTGTGGTGCTCAGAACTACTGGAAATACACAGGTAGAGGAGGAGAAAAAATATCTTTGTTGGTAAGGCACAAGCCTGTACTGATACTACCAACAGACAGTATATCTCCGTGTAAAGACATATGTTTTATCAATTGTGCTAAAGCAAAGACATTATCTTTCTAGTCTTTTAAAAATATATATTTCTAAAATGTTTTCATGTAAAAATATTTCATTTTTGCATATTTCATTGAAAAATATGAAAAATATCATACAAAAGAATAACCAAGCTACCTAAGACAGTTAATTAATCAAATTATTTTTCTAGATTCTGTTTGTTGTATGTCAGCTTTTGATGTGTTAAGCCAAGAACCATTTCCAAACAAATCAGCAAGGCAGGACATATTGTGTATCAATTCTATACTCATAAACTTTAAAATCTTGATGAGCTGGGATATTTAAAATATAAAGATAATAACTGGCTAAGAAATAGTAGAACTTGAATTGCATTGAGTAGTAATGACAGAAAAAAAAAAGTTATGATTGCCTCATTCTAAGTAAAAATTCGTGTTTGTTCCTAACTTCGTACTTTTGTTTTCTTGAAAGAAGTCCCCCAAATTGCATAAAGTACAGGGCTCATAATTCCAACCTGAAGTTCCTGAGCTTCTCAAAGATGCTACAGAGGTTCCGAGAGGGCTGTGTACCAAAGAGGTCCCGCTCAGGATAAAGAAGATACAATGTATATGACCCTTGTGGCTGGAGGTCAAACCAGGAAGACAGACACCAATAAAAGAGGCCATATGGAAAAATAGACACAGGCCGACAAGAAGAAGGGAGGGTTTGCAGAGCACAAATTGTCCTTCATTGGCAACATGATAGCTGAGCCTCCCACCCCAACCTTGCCCCAAAGAGAAGGACAACAATAAAGGGGGTAAAAACTTGAATTGCTTTAATTAGAAGTATCTGACTTACATTGAATTGTCCAGATAAAGTTTTCAACCATTGGGGAAACACAAACACAGTCCTGACAACCAGATTAAATTCAGTTACAGGGAAATAAAGAAAAATGCCCTTTGATTCCTGGAATGAGTGACTTGCAAGGTTCATGCAACTCTAAGAATTTGGGCTTCCCCTCATGATCATCAGAGCAAGCTGCAGAGGGCACTACAGAGCAGGCATCCATTCAGTAGGACATCCCCAAGAACTGGTGGGTGAGGGTGGGTATGTATAAAGGAAGAGAGGCTGGGTACAGTGGCTCACACCTGCAATCCCAGCACTTTGGAAGGCTGAGGTGGGTGGATCACCTGAGGTCAGGAATTTAAGACAAGACTGGTCAACTCTGTCTCTACTAAAAATACAAAAAATTAGCCAGGCATGGTGGTGGATGCCTGTAATCCCAGCTACTTCGGAGGTTGAGGCAGGAGACTTGCTTGAACCCGGGAGGTGGAGGTTGCAGTGAGCTGAGATCATGCTATTGCACTCCAGCCTGGGTGACAGAGCAAGACTCTGTCTCAAAAATAACTAACTAAATAAATATAAAGGAAGAGTTAGAGAGAATGCATGTGGGGCCAACTGTCCCAGGCCACGAATATAGGCTCAGGAACCTGCCCTCCTAATTACAGGAGTGGGTCCAGACCACAGGGCTGGTTGTGGATCCCCACTTTTTGTTCAACAAGTATTTCCTGGAAGCCTCTCATGAGGCTGTTGCTGAAAATGGAGCAATGAACAACAAAGTCCTCGCTCTTATGAAGCTGCCATTCTAGCAGAAGGGAGATAATATGTAAATTAGCGAAAACCTTACATTAGGTTGTAATCAATGCTACTCAGAAAAGGAGATTCCAGGAAAAGGGTGCTATTCCACAACGGGGAGTTAGGGAAGCCCTCCATGAGAAGGGGAACAATATGGCATTATTTGAGGGAATAAAAAAGCCAGCCATGTGGGATCTGGTAGAAGAACTTTCCAAATGGGTGAAAAAGCAAGCACAAGGCCTGAGAGAGGAGCCTGGTTGGGTGTCCAGGAATGGAGGGGACCAGTGAAGCTGCAGTGGAGAGAGGGAAGGAACTCACAGGCATAGCCAGAGGCTGGACCCTGGGGCTCAGCAAGGACCTTGGATTTTACTCTAGGTGAGATGAGAAGCCACTGTTGAAACCACCTTTGCAAAAATTATAACTGAGAGAATTCATACAGTGAAAGAAATCTGACCTAACTGACTCCATCTTGCTTCTAATCTCCAGGCTGTTCTTGTTCATTTCTGGGCATAGGCCAAACTAACTTTGGGAGGAAGTTAGTTTGTAATGTAGCTTTGAAACAAAGATGGTAACAGCCCTTTTCCAAAACAAACACCCTTCCTGCCTGGGGACTAGACTGTCTATGTAGGACTAACAAATTAGCCACAAAATTAAAAATTATGGTTTAGGAGTTATGCAGCTGGAGGCTGTAAGATTCTAAACCTCCCCAAATTGCTTCCGGGGATGACATCGCTATTGTAAAACCTAAGATCAGTCCTTGAGATATTTTGCAGACCCTGCACTCAATGGATTGGCTGGCACTACCCAGATCAATTAATTGGCTCATCTGGTCCTGTGGCCCCCACCCAGAAAGTGATTCAGGGCAAGATGACAGCTTCAATTCCCTTTGATTTCATCTCTGACTCGACAATCAGAACTCCCGACTCACTGGCCTCCCACACACCAAATAATCCGTAAAACCTCTAATTCCCAAATTGTTGGGGAGACTGCTTTGAGTAATAACAAAACTTTGGTCTCCCCACAGCCAGCTCTGTGTGAATTATTCTTTCTCTTTTGTAATTCCCCTGTCTTGATAAATTGGCTCTGTCTAGGCAGTGGGCAAGGTGAACCTGTTGGGTGGTTACACTGGCAGGCTTAGGGCAGACGGATTACTTGGTCAGACTTTTTCTAAATTAATCCCCCCAGTTGCTATGTGATAAATCTACTGGGAGAGAGGTAAGGGTGGAAGCAGGGATACAAGCTAGAAGATTCCTGCAACAATCTAGGAGAGACATAATGATGGTTTGGGCCATCACATGGAGGCGATAAGAAGTGATCTTATCCTGGATACATTTGAAGGAAGAGCCAACTGGATTTACCAGTGGATTGGCTATATGAGTAAGAGAAAGGGCAGAGTGAAGGATAACTGCAAGGCTTTTTATGCTAAGCAGTTCTTAAAAGAGTTGTCATCTACTGACATAGGGAAGACTGGAAGAAGAACACATTTTGGGCAAGAAAATGAAGAGTTCAATTTTGTGTATATTAATTTTGAGATAAATATTAGATATCAAAGTAAAGATTTCAACTTAAGAAGCTGGGTATAAAAGAGCTGACTTCAGAGGGGAGGATGGGGAGAGAGAAAAATTTGGGAATCATTGATGTATAAATGTCTTTGAAGCTCTGGGCCTGGGTGAGCTCACCTAGTAAGTGAGGATATATAGAAAAAAGAGATATGAGATATGAGGACAGGGATACTGGAATATTTAGAAGCTGGGAGATGTGGAAGAAGCAACAAAGGAGTTGAGGAGTGGCTGGAGCTGAAGAGTGGTGCCACATAAATGGAGAGAGTTCTTCTATAAACGGAGAGAGTTCTGCTTTGCCCAACCTGCTCCTTTACCTTCCTATCTAGGTTGGACACTTGACTTTTAGCCGTTTCCCATTTGTAACCCCTGTGCAGACCCACAGCCTTTATAGGTTTACTCTAACTCCTCCACAAGAGGTGCAGCAGTTTTTGCTACCTCCAATAGCCAACAGCATTCCACATTGTGTTCTCAGGCCCCACAAAGCAGAGGACCCTGGTGTACAGCAGGAAGAAGAGGCAAGCAGATAACCAGGTGAGAGTTTGCATCATCAGAGGGCATGGCCTCTACCACCTTTCCACTGGTTCCCTCAGAACTTACATTTGACTTTTGCGGGGCCTCTGAATTGTAAAATGAGAGGTCACTTCACACGTTAATGTCCAGACACGGCGACGTCAGAAAAACCAATACCCAGGAATGAAGAGGAAATGGGAAACCATAGAAAATTGACTTTCAATACAAAGAAAAGGATTTTGTGGCTGCCTGCTGAACTGAAAGTGACAGTAACCTGCTTCCAGATTTATGCCCAATGGATTTCAAGACATCATATATTTTTAAGGATAAGGTCTTGATCCAGAGGATTCTATACAACTTAGACCAAGCAAATATTTGTTGGAGGTGTGTGTCCACTGCTGAGAGCCATGTTAATCCAAGAACCATTCCCAAACAAGTCAGCAAGACAGGAAATACTGTGTATCAATTCTATACTCATAAACTTTAAAATCCTAATGAGCCTGGATGTTTAAAATATAGATGATAATAACTGACCAATAAATAGTAGAATTTGAATTGTATTGAGTAGTAACAATAGAAAAAATGTTTAGTTTGATAATCATATTCAAAAAATGCTCTGAGCCAAATAATTGTAATTTTTAAAATCCATTCAATCCTTTAACAGGAAATTGCCATACCACATATAAAACGTTCTGAATATTTACTAAGATTAAAAGCTACTTACTTCATTAAGATAGAATAATTTCTGCTACTAAAACCTGAAAAATACATGCACAAAAGAAAATACACAAGTCACATCCCCTACGTTAATACATTTAAAAATTTCAATAAAAGAGTGATCTGATATCATAGCAGTCCTTTCTACACTAAAGTGGTGTCTTCTTCAAGCCATACTCCCTAGGTTCCTGGCCCTAGACCCATGAGGTTACATCAAGAACAGAGATGAGCCAGAGTGTTACAGATTCTTGACAAATGGGCCGTATGTCTTATCTGAGTCAGCCCAGCCCCACCTCCTATTTCTGTTTATATTCTAGGAGTTGCAGACTATGAAAGTTTAGTATGATGGAAAAATAAAGGATGGAAGGGACAAGAGGGCAGAAGTGCTCAGGCTACCTCAAAATCGACACCTATGGGTTACAGAGACTGGGGACAGGAGGCAACACAGGACAAAGAGTCTGCTTTCCTATTATCAGGATGTGTCTGTATAATTAAGTGAAGTGTTTCTTGTTTCTGCTTTGTTTTAAACATGAATTTAGTGGCACTTGCCTTGTAATTTGTAAAACTTCCACCGAGATTCTGGCATTAGTTTGCCTGTTACTTTAAGTTTCATTGGTGTTGTATATTTCTTTACATTTCCTTACTGCATTTTTTTTTTTTTTTTTTTTTTTTTTTTTTT
>NW_016107714.1:1557644-1635824 GCF_001604975.1 Cebus imitator
TCACCATGTTGACCAGGATGGTCTCGATCTCTTGACCTCGTGATCCACCCGCCTCGGCCTCCCAAAGTGCTGGGATTACAGGCTTGAGCCACCGCGCCCGGCCTTCCTTACTGCATTTTTTACCACAAAGTTTGAAAGAGCCGTAGAGGACTGCTGCCCAAATGCCATTTTGTACTGGAGGTTAAGGCCACTGGATTTTTTTAACCAAATGTGTTTACTCTCATCAATGCCACTGTTTTTTTTAGGATGCAGCCTTGATACCCAGAGGATACTAAGAGACATGAGGTGGCCAGCCCAGCCTGAAAAAGTGCAATTTCCCTCTAGCTCACTTGTTGCTCTCCCTAACCCTGTTAGGAGCCTGACACTTCATATTCCTTCCTATTTCTGACTTGGTCATGTTTTATGAGCTCAAAGTATTGAATTAGTGTTTCTACTCCCTTCCCAGTTATGTGTTACACATTCTCCAAAGGGTATGGCTAATAACAAGGTTGGAACTAGAAGTGTGTCCTCAAGCAAGAGGTCACAAAGAATCCTTTTGTGTCAATCACAAAATAAATATGGCTCCAGCCTCTGAAAATAAAAAAAAATGTCAAGATTTTCCTTCATTTCCTTGAAAGACCGGAACCCCTCGGGGAAATCAGCCTAGTTCAAGCAGACACTTTTCATTAGGTAAAAATAATTAGCCCAAGTGCATCTTGTTCTTGTTTGGAAAAGCATGATTTAGCAGAGATGCCAAAAGCCTTAACAACACTCTGGATGCAATCCAGAAGAAAGGGGGAGGCCTCCTTATGTTGAGGACCCTGGTTTTTCAGGTCTTGGGGTGGGATCAGGTGGTAAATACATGAATATATTACTTCCCAGATTCTCTTTGAGCAAGAACAGGGAGCAGAGCCAGTGTGAGTAATGAAAACAACAAAGAAAAATTTGTAGCTTGCAGCTTGCATTTCTGGTTGTCAGGGGCTGCCGTGCCTGCTGTTGAGTGAAAGGTGACGCTGCTCTCCTCCCTTAGCCTCCCTGCAGTCTTTCCTTGCTCTGCAGCCCAGGACATCACCAGAATACAGTCAATAGCAGCCCACAGGCCACACGGGTTGTCCTCCAGGCCCTGAGCATTTAGTGGCACTAATTAATGCAGTGTTCCCACTAATGACAAGAGACATCTGCTCTTGATTTCCCCAGGTCACAATGGCTGTGCTATCCTGTCCTGCCACTTGGGCCCGAGAAACTACCCCTTCAAAGATTGCATAATACTGTGCTTGCTGTGTTTAGTCTTTAGGTTTACTCTTCCTTAACTCTAGAGTGAATCCTCTTTACTGTTTGCCATCTCTTCTCAGATGCCTTGGTGCTGAGACAACACAGAAGGACCTGGTAAACTGAAAGCCTGCACCACTGTACAGCTGATGTTATCCTGGACAACATGAAATCCTTCCTACTGCCCTGCATTCCATCTCAGCCCCTTTTCCACATCTCCCTGTTTCTGTAAAATTCTGGGTCCAATATATCAGCTAATTGCCTTTGCTTCTTATTTGTAAAATGAGATTCCAATATTTAAAGAGGAAATGGTGCAGTCAAGGGTAAAGCACACCCATTTAGGAAACACCAAACACAGACTACAGACATGGCCCTGCCATCCAGGAACCGAAGACTTGGTCAAGTTATTGAATCTCTCTGAACCTCTGTTCCCTTATTTGTAAACTGGGAAACAAATCATTACTATGCAGAGTCATCTTTCAGTAACAATGCATGCATGGTGCTTAGTATCATTGCTATTATCACCAGCTGACTTTTATGGTGAAAATTAAATGAGATGTGAAAGTGCTTTGAATACATTGCTAAATAAGTTTTTAAATTTTTGCGTATTTTTGGCCAGGTGCAGTGACTCATGCCCGAAATCCCAGCACTTTGGGATGCCAAGTGGCAAATGACTTGAGGTCAGGAATTCGAGACCAGCCTGGCCAATGTGATGAAATCTCATCTCTACAAAAAAAAATTCAAAAGTTAACTGGGTGTGGTGCTGTGCACCTGTAATCCCAGCTATTTGGGAGGCTGAGGTAGGAGAACCACTTGAACCTGGGAGTTGAAAGTACAGTGAGCCAAGATCATGCCACTGCACTCCAGCCTGGGTGATGGAGTGAGACTCTGCCTCAAAAATAAATTGCCTACATTTTCCATATAGTAATGTTACATGCATTATAACAGCTTTTAATCTCTCATGACATCCTGTGTAAACCTTTTTAAATGCAGTGGTATATTTATTTAAATAATACATGTTATAGGGGAACTGTACAGGTTTATGAATCATTTTGAATCATTCTATAGCTATAGATTCTAGGCTATGTTACATAGTACTTTTTTGGTTTCAAGTGAAGGAAACTAATTTCCTAAATAGTAGTCCCCCCTTATCTGTGGGGAAACACCTAAGACTCCCATTGATTGTCTGAAATCATGTTTAGTACCAAACTCGACATACACTGTTTTGTCCACGTGATAACCAAAACAGATATCAAGTGATTAATGGGCAGGTGGCATATAAAGTGTAGATACTCTGGACAAAGGGGCGATTCATGTCTGGGGCCAGATAAAGCACCACGGCAAGAGGTTTTATTGCACTGCTCAGAATGGTGCACAATTTAAACCTTTTGAATTGTTTGTTTATTCCTGGAATTTTACATTTAATATTTTCAAATTTTAGTTGACCATGGGTAACTGAAACCATGCACAAAACCACAGATAAGGGGGAACCACTGTATTTTACACACACACACACACACACACACACACACACTGGATTGTATGTATAATATATGTGCATCGTGACCCCTGAACAACATAGGTTTGAACTGTGCAGGTCTACTTCCTCATGAATTTTCTTCTGCTTCTACCAACCCTCAGACAGCAAGACCAACCCTTCTCCCTCCTTTTCCTCAGCCCACTCAAGGTAAAGATGGCAAGGATGAAAAGCTTTATGCTGATGAGCTGCTTTCAGTAAATAAATAGCAAATGTATTTGCTGTTCCTTATGGTTTTTCTTCTGAACGTTTTATTTTCTCTAGCTGACTTTATTGTAAGAATACAGTATGTAATACATATAATATACAATATATGTGTTAATTGACTACATATTGATAAGGTTGTTAGTCAACAGTAGGCTATTACTCAACTTTTGGGGAGTCAAAAGTTATATATAGATTCTTGGCTGTGCAGAAAGCCAGTGCCTTTAACTCCTGTGTTGTTCAAGGGTCAACTGTACTTATATAATAATATATATAAATTATGTAAAGAATTATACATAAAATTCTATGTAAGTATATATGGAGTGTGTGTGCGTGTGTGTGTGTGTGTAAAGAATGATGCAGAGGTAGCTTACAAAAATGTTGAAAAATTGTGGAAACTAGGAATTAGGGCCTTGGGATTTGAAATTGGGAATTCAGTACCACTAGTATTGTCCTTGTCCAGCTCTCGTCTCTTCTCCACAGGGTGGAAGCCATGGTCACTAGTGGTGGTCACCAAGCCACAATCAATACAGGGAAAATGGATTTCTACCAGTGTCTGCATGAGTCACATGCCCATGCCAGAACACATCACTTCAATGGGCAATGGGGCTCATGGTTGGCCAGGGATGGTGAGAGCCAAAGCTCTTACTAGAAGTGGGAAGGAATGTTTCTTAGGCAATACCATAATCTCCTACATTTCACTTCATGGCTGCTGGGACTTATACTCACCATCTTTATTTCCATACATGCAATTCCAGAATTCCTAGTGTAACATAACTATCCCATGTGGAATCAAATATGTATTTCCCACCACCCCTAAAAGAAAAAAATCCCAAAATCATATCCAGTAGCCTCATATAGCTTGAGACCTGGATACTGGCTGATGGGCATGTCCAGATACAGCTTTTTATAGTCTGTCAATTTATGGCTAATTGATAAACATAACCATCCCCAACACACTGAATAACCAAAAGTGAAGGGAAAACAGGAAAACCACAACAGGAACTGTCTTCTATAAAGTGGGAAAATGAAATATTTGAGACGTCCTCTGCCAGTCTACTGCAGACCCTCTGCATCTGCACTTGGTTGGCTGGTCTAGCTGCCCTGACTCTCCTGCTGGGGAAACTTTCCCTACTCGTTGACCTCCAGGACCATGACTGAGAAACATGTAGGGATGTTTCCTCATCAGGGAGCTGCTTTAGTAATGCCCTTCCTATTGACATGATTTTGGAGCCTGGGATTTGTTTTATGAGTGAAGTATTATGGGCTGCTCCTTTCTAAGCTGCGATTTCTTTGTCAGTTTAACTTCCTTAAAACCCTACTAAGCTGCCAGTCTATTCAATTCCTAGGAAAATTTATAGCTAGTAACCAAAGCAATATATTTTTTAAATCATGGTCCTTAATTCCAGATCTAACTCCTTTGCAGTTTTCAACTCTTAGCAACAGGTCTGGGGTCTCTGTCTGCTGGACTAGATCTCAGCCTGGCATTGCCATGGCGCAGGATGAAGCAGTGGGTCCTGATAGGTGGCAGAACCAAATTCCCAATCTTACATAGAATATCAAAAAATAAAGGTACAGCAACAGCCTCATGTGTGGGACGGCGGACAGGGGACTTGGTCAGGCTTCACCCACTTCTGAGGACACTCCCACCCCCCATCTTACAGATGCCCTGTTCCCATCACCACCTTGGTTTTACTCACACACAGAATTTAACTCCCACCTTCACAGGTCCTGGATTTGCTGGTCATAGGAGAAAAGTCAGCTGCATTCTGCTCTCTTTCTGCTTCTATTAAATGGGTCAAGTTGGACAAGGGCTTGTTTCTCTCTTGCAAGGTCTTCATGCAGGCCAGAAGTGGTATTTAACCAGTACACTTGTGGGTCCAAAACTGTTTACAAATATTAAAAGAACTACAGCCTTAAGCCTTTTTCCAGTCTCTGAACTACCCTCTACCCTTCCCCACTGCCCTGGCCCTTCCCCAGAACCTCCTGAGGACATCACAATTGGCAATTAAGGGGCTGATGTGAGCCTATCAGGGCCTCAGGGCCCAGCTGCACAGCCCACAGCCATTCTGATTGGCAGACTGAGAGCTGTATGAGTTGTTAAAGGTATCAGTAGCCAATATCCTTTAATAATTGAAAATTTTCTGCCAAGTCCCCTAAGCTTCCATGCAGGCATATGATCTGAATGCCAATAAACAGTTAACAGTTTCGCTATTTTTTTTCTATAGTGCATAAATGTATCTGAGCCAGAATAGACCACAGTCTATGCCTCCATATCTTGAGCCAGCCAAGTTTTGTATTTAATGTCATCTTTTAAAATCTGTTATTTGAACACTTCAGGCTCCAATTTTTTAAATTAATCAGTAGTTTCTCATTTTTAGTAACATAAGCCAACTTCTGTCTAATTTAGGCATAAAACAATATTTATTGGAAACATACTGATAGTTTCCAGGCAATGAAACAATAAGAAAATTACGCTAATTTTTTAACAACCATACCAGAATTTTTGTATTCAAAAGAATGTTGTATTTGAAAGTGGTCACTTTGAATGATTTTGCATTAATTCCAGCCTCACCATCATTGCCCAGACTTGGTTTTGGACTGTCTTTGAATTGCTTCCAGAACCCACATTGCATTCTTTTGAATATCTAAATTATGTCAGACTTTTGCCCTTGAAGGTGGATTTGATTTGCTTAGAAAATCATTTGAAATCACATCTGGTGGCTGAGGTGACTTATCAAGGTGACTAACAGTGGTTTGGGTAATAACTTTTTTTAAAGTCTTTTTTTGTAGCAGAGACTGAAAAGTCGGAGTGAAATATTTTTCTTTACTATATTACCTAAGGTTTTTCCTCTTTGCCTGATCAATAACAGGTTCTCTCTCTTTTTACTGATAGGTTAATGATGATAATTGGTTAGTAATTGGCTGACAATCTTCAGCCAACAGAATGTGTGACCAAGAGTCCAGACTCAACTAGATACTGCAAACTGACCCAAGGGAATATGGGAAGGAAGCTATTAAGGGAAATAACTAAAGGCTGCAATCCTGGTCAACATGGTGAAACCCCGTCTCTACTAAAAATACAAAAAATTAGCTGGGCATGGTGGCACGTGACTGTAATCCCAGCGACTCAGGAGGCTGGGGCAGGAGAATTGCCTGAACCTGGGAGGCGGAGGGTGCGGTGAGCCAAGACTGCGCCATTGCACTCCAGCCTGGGTAACAAGAGCGAAACTCCGTCTCAAAAAAAAAAAAAAGACTGCAATACCTATGAGACAAATTTAACCATAAGATAGGGAAGCTGTGGAGAAAAGTAGTGACCTCTGTGAGTATGCAGTTTTGAGAGTATGGCTATGGCAGACAGGGCTTTAGAGTAACGTGGACCTGAGTTCAAATCCTGCCTTCTCCATGTGGCCTTGAGCAAGTTACATTACCCTCCTCAGAGCCAGCTGCCCAATCCACAAAGTAGGGATTATCACACCCATCTTGTGGGTTGTTGCGAGAATTACATGTGTATCTTAATTTTAAAAGCCTAGGACAATGCTTAACACATAATAAATAAATGGTAACACTATTATCTCACCCACGACACTAGAAATGAGTATGTGTGTTTATTTGCTGTTAAACCCATGCTTAAGCAAAAGATGAGCAGGTTTCAGGAAATGCCACACTATGTTCCAAAGTAGTAACATAAAGAATCCACGCAAAGGAAACCCCTACACAAATAAATTCAGGGAGTTTAATATTCTATGGAGTTCAAGGTCGATAAAAATATGTCAAAAGCATGACAAGTACAAGGTGATAAGAAAGGAAATTCCTTCCTGTGTGAACACCGCCACCTCTTTTCTTCACTCTGGCTTCCCACTGTCTCTGCTGATTTCCCTGATGGCTCTGTCCACCCCAGTTGCCAGACCTTCATGTCACTGCATCAGCCTCCCAGTTAGACAGATCTGACTCACAGGAGCCCAGCAGGAGCCTCTGGGTTCCCACAGTGTTCAAGTTGACATGAGGTAAAGAGGTGTAATTTAGCGTTCAATCTCTCATCCGTGAGAATTTCCGCTTTGTCAATGAAAAGTCAAACATGCATTTTATTTAAAAATTCTGTTTCCGATGGCAAGTAATTTTCAAAGAAGTACTCTTTCTGAGTCTTCAAATCATTCTCTTATCTGATTTTTTTTCCCTTAGAGCCCATGTTTGCTTATTTTATATTATTTTTTAGTTACCTAATGCTTTAGGGAAGAGCTATCCTGAGATCTATCATTTACAGAATTGTAGGGGATATGTTTCCCCTGTTTCCAGCCACGGGGTGCTGCAGCTTCTTCCCTCTTCTTATCTGGACTGAGAGGCAATTTTGATGAGTACTGCTCCTGGCCCCGATACTGGGGCCTGACCTGATGTCCCCCAGAGGAACTTTGCTGGACTCAGATGGACCTCCCCTGCTTTCTCTCTCACAAGTTCTCTGAGGATAGAGGAGTATCGGCTCATCATTTTATGTATGTGGTGTGTGAACCTTCATGGAACATATCCCAGAATGCTGTGTACCATAGTCAGATTTATGTCTGAGTCCTTTTTTTAAAGTTGGGGCTGAATGGAAATAGAGATGCTGCTGTGTGGTAGGTGGGGGGAGTGGCAGGGCGCTGCTCAGAAGAAAGTCCCCTTTGTGTGGTAGGTGACGCACTCTCAGGGTGTGTCCACGGGAGCAGGTGGTGGGGATGAGGTAAGGCAGGTATCTGCATTTCAGTGTGTTTCTTGACAAGGTGGTCATTAGAAATTCTCCAGACTGTGTCATGCAGGTTTCTTGTATCTCTGAATTCAGTACTTTTGCTAGTTTTTCTTTCTTGTTCTATATCTTCTTAGGTATTAAAATACAGTGGTGAGATAAGATAAAGGAAGCAATATTAGTCTACTACTATCTTAGAGTACAATACTTTACTATAAATTTTTTTTACTTGGTTGGTCTGGAGTTCTGTATCACTCACCACCTGCTAAACATTGACATAAGGTAATCTGCTACTTAGCTTATTTTTGGAACTGCCTGTTCAGAAAAGCTTTGAACACACATCAAGTTTGTTGTTAAAATGTACCTGGGATTTTTTACAAATACATATATATTAAAATGGCTCATGTGCAGTCATTCTTGACTACTAGATCAGCCTCTGGATATCAATATTTGAGGGAGATCTTGTTTCTCAGAAACTAGACATGCACCGGTTTGTGGATGATAAAGATTTGTTTTTTTCCACATGGACATTCTGCTGCCTTCTTCCTGCTTATCTCCCAACCTCTGCCTGTGAATTAGGCAGCACATTACAATAATTACAAACAGCCTCTGGCTTATCCTGACCTCTTCTAACATGGCTCAGCCTTCAGATGTCTGAATGTTTCTTAGAGATACTTTTATTTATACATTATTTCAATGTGGTTGAAAATCAAGGCCACTGGGCACGGTGGCTCAGGTCTGCAATCCTAGCACTTTGGGAGGCTGAGGCAGGTAGGTTATCTGAGCTCAGGAATTTGAGACCAGCCTAGGCAACATGGTGAAACCCTGTATCTACTAAAATGCATAAAAGAAAGAAAAAAGAAAATTAGCCGTGCAGGGCGGTATGCACCTGTAATTCCAGCTACTTGGGAGGCTGAGGCATGAGAATCGCTTGAATCAGGGAGACAGAGGTTGTAGTGAGCTGAGATTGTGCCACTGTACTCTAGCCTGGATGACAGAGTAAGACTCTGTCTCAAAGAAAAATAAAATAAAATAAAAAAGAAAACAAAGGCCATTCACTAAACAGAGGGTGTTTTGCTCTGGATAATTACAGAGCACAGGCAGATTGGAGTGTTTATCAGCTATGAGACCTTTGCAATTGATCTATTATGATGTAACACATTTTGGGTAGATGATTTTTAAACATTTGTGCCCCTGGGCTCAGGCCTTTTATCACAAATTTGCTCCTTTCTGGTATCATACATGCTCAATTGAAAGCTACATAATCCTTGGGTGTGAGGTAGTTTTATTCTGGAAAAGCTCTCTTAGATTTTATTATATACCAGCTTATTTATCCTCTAAGTAAAAATGAGCCAAGCATCCAAGGATCTATTAAGCACCTTCACATTGGTTCATTCAAATCCACAGGCTTTCAGGCATTAACCCATCCCCAAAACAAGCTTCATGAAATGGCTCATCAGATGCCTGGCAACAGAGGAAGCCATCTGGTGAAGGGTGAATTGTGATTATAACCCATACAGATTTGCCATCTCATCAGCAACAACACTGTCATCTCCCTTGCCCCTGTAATCAGTCGTGAAAGCCAAGGGACAAAAATTAAACATAAACAGAGCTGACCCTCAGGTTTTACTGGGCACCTTTTTTTCCCTTTCTTAAGTTGGGAACTTCCAATTACACTCATCTCTGAGGTTAGAATGATTTACCTTGTGGAAATCCCCTTCATCATTGAAGACGAATCTTGCTCAGTTAACTATTTCCCAGCTGCTGGGCAGCTGAAATATTCAGGGCCACCATTATATCTACCCTCAGCAAAAAGCTCCCATGTCTGAAGACAAGGCAGTACAACAGGAATCCTACGGAGCAAATCCTGCAAAGCTCATTTAGTGGACTTCCAGGCATTTCCATGCCCACAGGAAATTGCAAGAACCATAAAGCCATGCTGAGGAGCATATGACATCAGGCACATGTCGTGCTGATTTCACCAGAGCTCTGTTCAGATCTCTTGTGGTGCCATTCTTGTGAAAACACTGTTCCAGTCACATGGCTGAGCAGTGTGCAGATGAACTAGTCTTCCTAATCTTGGCTGCACACTAGGTCTCACAGTTGAGGCTGTTGTCTCCTGTGGTTCAGCCAATGTTAACTACTCCAAGCCCAGTTAGCAGACCAGCAGCAGAAGTGTCATCTTGTTAGAAATATAGAATCTCAGCCCGACCTAGACTTTCTGAATCAAAATCTGCCTTCTTATAAGATTGCCAGGGGATATGTATGAACATTGCCATTTGAGAATCATGTAAGTAGAGTACAGCCTTCCAGAACATGCGACCTATTGAAATCGTTAGGAGAGCCTAGGCTTACAACATTAGAGTAGAACTTAGAAATTTCTATTTAAAACAAATGTTCAAGGTGCTCTATATTGTGACCTGGCAGAAGCCCATGGACAGCACCATAGACCAGACCCAAATGTCCTTAATAATAAGAACCACCTGGAGGAGGAGGCTTATTTTCTTAAAAATCCTGTGCTTGGCTTAATAACCAGGTGAGGGTTGATCTGTGCAGCAAACCACGGTGGCGCACATTTACCTGTGTAACAAACCTGCACATCCTGCACATGTACCCCAGAGCTTAAAATAAAAAAGTTGAAGAAAAAAAATTCTAGGCCACTTCCCAGAAATTCTATTTCAACTGGAGCTTCAGGTAAGATATGAGAATTTGTACTTACTCCCCACACACACATGCACACATACAGTGATTCTTGAAAAATTCAGGAAACACAGGAGTGGTCTATAACAGTGACTCTTCTATGTTGTGGTGCAACAGCATTACCTGGGGAGACTACTAAATGTATTGATTCTTGGAATCTTTGAAAATAAGTGAAGACCACCCAAATAGGGACAAACAATAGCTATTTATTCAGAGCTTGTTACAGCAAGGAAGTCAGCCACTATTCACTTGCGTCTGGCAGAAACACAGAGGCAGGCAGGGAAGTGTAAAAGCTTTATAGTGAGCAAAAGGGAAGGGTTCAAGTGTGCCCTGATTGGAGGGTATTGGCAGGGGCATACCATAGATGGTCTAACTAAAAGTAGAGCATCCCATGGGATTGGTTAGGGGTACGTATTTGGCTTTCTCCAGTCGGTCCTAAGTTGGAAGGAACACATACATTAGGGAAGCTAACCAAATCCTGGCCATTTTGGGCTGATTGCAATAGAGGCTGCGGTTTGGTTTCCTGGATTGGTTACCACAGAGGTTGTGGGTCAGAGTTCTATTTTTATGTAGGTGTGGCCATTGTCCATTTGTATATTCAGTCTCTCAACATCTACCCCAGAGTTGTTAATTAAAAACAATGTGGTAAGGCTTGGACACCAACATTTTTAATAAGCTCCCTGAGTTCTCAAATTTGTGAGCCACCCATCTAAAGATATCCTGAGTTTTTGCTAACCGCCCTACTACAGTTTCAAAGGTGTCAGGCAGTTTTTACCCAACTCTGACTACCACACACCATTTGAAACAAGAACTTCACAGTCAGAGGGGACTTCTTGGCAGCTTCCCACCATTTATACACATACCCCATGGGTGGTCAGTATGATATCTGAATGCTAGGGTTGTCAGGGATCTTACTTTGGGATGAAACAGGGGAGAAGAATTGAAATACAGACATCAAGATGCCTTTCAATAAATCTCATCTAAAGACCAGAATAAACACGAGGAGTTGAATATGAACAAAGAGTTCTCAACTAGATAATCACATCAGAATTTCATAGACAATAATTGTAATCAGATAGAATCATCCATGTGGAAGGATGTGTAGTAGTAAGAAGCCACCTTGTTGACTGTGATATTTCTCTGTACCCCTTTGTTGAGAACCACTGATGTAGAGAATGTGATAATTCAGGGGTTGCAAACTCCAACATCCACATGAGCCATGAGGGTAACATAAATCGGTAGCATAGCTGGGAACCTTAAGCTGTCTTCTTTTGACATAGACCTAATGTGTTTGTTTATTAAGCAAATGGGTATATTTTTCACTTCCACAAGTAAACATGTTCTCTCATTTACCTTGGGGGAAAAGTTTTCAATCTGCCTTTCATTTTCTGACTTTTGAGATATAATTTTTAAAGATTACTGAGAAAATCTGCAGCAACCTTGTCATTATAGCATTGCTTACAAATGAGATGTTAGCATAGGACCCAGTTCATGCTAAGGACACCACAGTGTTCTCCAACCAAGCACACACCAAGAGCAGGACCATATGAGCCCTACCTAACCTCCATCTCCATCCACAGTTCATCATTTCCATAGTGGAACTTAACCTTGCTACACATGTCATTAGAAAGTAAAGATACCAAAGAGATCTGCACACGGCTTCCTTTCCAATGATGAGTTCAATCTCTCTCCTTGCTTTTCCTCTTTAATTCATAAAACCTAGTAGTTAGGCAGCCTAAGCAGGGAAAGTATGGGAGTGGGAAGTAACTGGTCCCTTGTCAACAATCACTGGGGTAGCTACGTTGTTTATTTCTTAAATTTAGTTAAAAATGGATATAGTCAGCAGTTTCTAATTCCTCTCTGGGTTAAAGAAAAAATGGTGTTTGCATTTTTACTTTTCCAAGAGTTTTCAGCTTTATTTGGAATCAACTGACGCACATTTGGGTCAAAATTGAAGGGTTGTTGATTTGGGAGTCAGAAAGAAAAAGTAGATAAATTTTAAAATACTTTCATAAAATTTTTCTACTAAAGATGTAGAAATTACTGAAGATTTTTAGCCTTCAGAATCAATCAGAGTCAAGCAAAAGTGAGCTGGAAAAGGTAGAGGTAGGTGGCTTGAGATTAGTGATTTTTAGTGGGACACATGATTAAAATTGATATTTTAGGTGAATGGGTTGATTCACTTAAGCAATACTTTGGCAGGTAATACCTTTTAAAAAATATCACTGATGCAGATCTGAATAATGGTGTCGATTAACTCAGTTTTCTCAGTAGCAATATATAAGTTAGAACCTCTCTCCACCAACCTTCATGGAAATTTTTGGAAGCATTCTCCTCGACAGCACCATCTCCTTTTGTTGATCATTTCTGTAATGCAGTTGTGTAAGTTGCATGGTGCAACCCAAGGACGGATACTACCTCCAACACCAATGAAACCAGAGGTCAGGGGAACTACAATTCTGAAACTAAGTGATGCATAACAAAAAACTGATTGCCTGAAAAAGGCAAAATTAGGAAAAAGGAAAAAGTTAAAACGTTTAATATGCTTTACCCAGGAATTGTCTGCTCTGAAAAATGACATGTAATACATTCCTTAATTATAAAATAAAACATGGAGTATAACATTTTTATGAGTAGTAAATTAGGTTGCTTTCTTCTTCACTAAGAATCGAATAAATATCTATATGTAAAAAGTACTTTGTATGCTTCCATGAAGTTTGAGTGTGGTTTCACGTGATCACTCCAGCCAATAATCATTCAAGGCCTCAGCAATCATGGGCAAACCCACGCCTCTTCATTACTAAGCACTGAAAAGGGTGAGCCAGTGAAGAATACAATAAGGCAATTTTTAGATTCACTTATGGTTATGAGCATTGATTTAACAAATAAAAGCTTAAAATTTAATGGGCCTGAAAAATGAAAAGATGTGTGTAAGAACTTTCAGAAACTGTGAGAAAAGAATGGTAATGAAACTGTAAAGGGGAGACCAAATTGATTAGAATAAAATAACACAGAGATGGGCTGAAGACACTAAGGAACAATTGGAATGAGAAGAACCACAAAATGGGGAGTGCCTAATCAAAAAGAGAACCAGAAATGAATATCAACGAGGAGCTGTAATCAACATGGGAGAGCAAACAAGAAAAGATGGGCTGGGAGAGCAAGCCTTGAGGGGAAGCTGGAGAATGTTCTATCACGTGTATTTTACATTTCAAAATCTCATAGAAATATGCTTTTCTTATCCAAAAGAAGAGTTTCCTATTTGCTTCACTTTTTCAAGGATCATCTCGTCACAAAGACTTTTGAAGAGATATGCTGAAGCCTGTAATTAGCCCTCCACTCTGGTGTTTTGATAAGTACCGGCATTGCTTCCCTTAACAGTCGTAACTGAGAAGAAAATGTTATTTGATTGCACAATGAAATTAGACATATGTATATACAAACTTAAATATAATTTGCCAATATGTTATCAATGGCTACCAAGTTCAGTTAGAGAGGGTTATTGACACCAGGGAAAGCTAATGTAAATTTATCTGAAGGGGTGACAAATTATAACCCCCCTGTGGCATCTCATGAAGAGTCTCACTGTGGTCTGGGTTAACTTTTCTCATGATTCTTCTCTCTTGTTATTCACTGTTTTCCACCCAGATTCCACTGGGCTTCAACGTTTTGAAGCTCATTCTCTGTGACTTCTTCTCACTTTTTTGTCATGATTTTGCCTGAGTTCTCCTCTCCTCTAGCAGCCACTTAGATTCATAACCTATGGAGGCTCGCAATCTTGTCCATAGACTAATTTTCCAACCTTAAGCAGAGCCATTAATGGTAATAAAACTTCATACTTAAATAAACTTTTTTTCAGAAATTTGAAAATAAAATTCCAAATTTGTGTTTTGATTCTTTCTCTTGGTTATACAGTTAAGACCAATTATTCCCTGTAGCTATGGAGAGCTGCAAATCATCCTTTACTCCCAAACACTTCTCATTCAAGTTAGATAAAAAATTCCAGATTCTGCCCTCCTCTGCTGTAACTTCCAGGTCACTTTTCCATTGACACAGGCAAACCCAGAAAGTAGGAATAATGCAAAAAGCAACCTACTTTCCTGTGTCTGTGCATAAAGCATAAAGGATTAATGTTCAAAACAAAATGGTGAAATTATTGAGCTTGTATTGGGGTTCTGCTCACTTTCTGGCTTCTACTCTTTTTCCTAGAAACCTACTTCCAGGTGATGTTCTTAGGCCACTTCTGGTTGTGCTGAGGATCCTGCCCAGACCTGCTTCCTCCTGCAGAATCCCATGTGTCAATCCTAGTCCTCCTTCCACCATTTAAGGGAAAAAAGTGCTCCAGACGTGATATCATCTGATATAGTGATTATTTATAAGCTATTGATGCCTGAAGTCTCTCAAAGGTGTTTCAGATTCAAAGGTATCTTACTCCAGAAAAGCTTAGGGCCAATTAATGAAATACTCTTTTGGGGAAGACAAAGAGACCTTTTCTGATCCCCTCTAATAACTGATGCAACTGAAAATGTCCTGTGTTTATACCAATCCTTTAGTCAGTGTGCTTGCATCTAGAGTAGGTATAAAATCTTCCTTACGCATCTTAGGCCACCCTTGGAGGCTTCCTTTACTGACTCGCTCTACCAACAACCATTAGGATCTTTCCTCCAGCATAGAGGTGACCTTGTACCATGTTCATTAATTCACGTGGTCACTCCCATTTTCTGACCCCCTGTCCCATGTCAGGACAATATAAGGCACTAAGAATGGAATGATAATAAGAATAGTTTCTGTTCCCAAGGACCTTATTTTATAAGTGAATGAGCCAAGTGTGAAAACAAATAATTATTGCAATGCACTAAGTATAGTAATGGGGCTTGGATGAGGGCTTGATTCTGCCTGGAGAGATCAGGGAAGTCTTTCCTGAAGAGCTCTCCATTGCCTGCTTCATCCTTATCTGTTTTGTTTACATCATGTTGTCTTCCCAAGTAGATTATAAACTGTCATTTTTTCACACGATAAATGCTTATCTACTTATTGAATAACCATAACTAAACACAACTTTGCCCAACTTTTCACTAATCACCTCTTGAGGATCAAAAGTACAGCCGTGGAGGGCATAACCCAAAGGGCTATGACTTCCAATCGAATCCTTGCACATTTAGTGATTAATTTTGATGACTCCCCATACTGCCAATACATAACTCCACCCACACTATCCACCACACACATACCATGCACGTGCACATACGTTATGCTGACATGCTGGAATGTTTAACAATCTGAAAATGAGCAAATTGTGTCTCAGGACTAAATAAGTAAAGCCAGCCCTCATCAAGTCATCAGCATTTGCCCCATACAATTCCCCCAGGGGGTGGCTCTCCAGCAATTGTCATAAACAGAATGGAGGTCATTAAAGCTTGGCAAAACCTAATAACGTATCTAATTATAGGTTTGAAATCGCAGAACCAAGCAGTAACTACAGGGCATGCTGAGTTTAGTTACTTCTGAACACACTTTATTGCTTTGCTTGGATAAATCATTCCCCATACTTAAAAAGAAGTGGAGATTTTTTGCATCATCTCCAGAGGGGCAGTCGGTAGGACAGCATCCTCGGGCAGAAATAAGAGTTTTGAAGTTTTCTAAATGGACTCTTTAATACAGTTGAACAAAAAGTGCAGCCCTTACCAGCAGGCAAAACTAATCTTGAGGTCATCTGGAAAGAGTATCTGACAATTTACATTTATCTGATAAATTTTTCTTCTCTTCAAGTTCTTACCAGCCAAGAGGGAGCTGCCAATACTTCCTTAAATTACTGGGGCAAATTGGGTAATTTGGTGACTAGGAAAGAAAATAAACAAAATCATGGCTATGGTTTCAGTTTGTACTTTGTTTCTAGGAAAAAAAATACATATTTTATATGTGCGTGTGTTTTGTTCCATGGTTTAAAAATTAGATCGGAACAAAAAATCTTATAAACAATGATTGTGTAGCTGTTATACAATATAAGACGTGCAAAGTTAAACACATTTTCAAGACTTATTGATTGGCCTTTTTTTTTTTTTCTTTTTATTAATAAAGCAAGGAACATACCACTTAGAGCAATCATATTGGTATAAATATAAAAATGCATAATTTGTTATTCTTTTCTATCAAAATAAGATTGGTGGTCTTCCCTATAGTGAGTGCACATAGATTATTGGTAAATTGAATGTTTTTTAAATACATAAAAATAATTATTTTCAAAAAAATTTTTATTATTTTGTAAGACAAATTATTTTATTAGTTTTCTTCTCCAAAATGTTATTGGACATTCTTGCCCTTTGATTCCTTCAGAAAGTCTAAGTAAATATGTCAAATTCCTGAAATCTCCCTTTAGAATTTTGACTAAAAAGTATAATAGATATAATTTGGTGAACACTGTGAATTTTATAAAATTAAACTTTTTCATTCAGGTATATGTTGTACTTTTAATTCTTTTTGTTTATTTGTTTTTGTTTTCAACTTTACTTACACAAGTTCTATATAATTCTAACTATGCTTATTTCTAAGTATTATGATTTTATATTTGAATTATTCTCTTAGTAATCAGTCTACTGATACTGTGCTGCCATCATTGCTAAGGAGAAGTGTTAACCATGGTAAATAAATTCTTCTATATGAATAAATAATTTCACATAGAAATGGCCATGTGAGAAGCAGTTTGGAAAGATTTCCCTGTGAGTTCTGACTTGGCGTGTTTTTTGACATCACCATTGTGTTTATTTTCGTGTGTGTGTGTGTGTGTGCATGCGTCTTGCTTCTCTCTCCTTGTCATTGTATTCTCCACAGGGTTTTTCTCCTGACATTCACGTACGCCCCGCTCCATCCATCTTAGCTTTTATAGAAAATCACTGCCCATGTCTTTGAGATGCATTCTTGGAATACCCAGGGCAAATGTTGTTTACACCCTAAAGTCTTTGTTTAAAATAAGACAATTCAAACATAACCTCCAGATTTGTGGAAATCCAATCATCCACTTTTATGAGCTATAATCATAAACAGATGAAAACTTACTCATATAATTTAATATATACTCATAGGTAAGATTTGTTTGTAATTTTCTTTTTTGTTATTTATGGTTTTGTTCTTAGATAATGCTGGTTTCATAACATAGATTGTGCACATGACTGTCATTTTCTAAACTCTGAAACAATTTGAATAGTATGGTAGATGTTAAGCCCTTGGAAGTCTGAATTGACTTCTCATGAAAAGTTATCTATAAGTTGTACTTTGACACCTGTTCCAATTCCTCTCTGTTTATGCATTCAAGTTGTTGAATGTCTGCCCTCTGCCAAAAACCATATTTGGTATGTTTCAGTTCCTACTTATCCTTGATTCAATCTGGAGTAATTATTTTGTCCCAGAGACTCATCAGTTTCATTGAGATATTTCAAATTGAGTGAAGTTACACAAAATCATCTTTTATAAATTTTGAATCTCTTCTAATTTTGATGTTCATGTTTTCACTTTTCTTTTTGATGAGACTTGTCATATTTGTATATTCTATTGCTTATATGTAGAGAATTTGTCTTGAATATCTCAATGCTGCTTTTACCCTCCATTTTTGAGCGTATCAGCTTCTGATCTTATTATTTACATTTTTCTTGTATCTTTATATTTATTTTCTAATTTTTTAATCCATAGTAATTATTTTAATAATGAAAGTATTTATAGCAATAAATTTATCTTTGGTAACTGCTCTGGCTACATTTTCATACATGTTTATATGTAACGTTCTATGTTTTTATTTTGTAAATAGTTTATAATTGTGGTTTTTATATTTTTATTGTAAGCTTAAAATAGATTCAGTCATTTTATACATCACAAAAGAAACAGTCTTTTTATACAAAGCCCGTGTTGTCTTCTGGCTTTGAATAAAAACCACTAGTCACTTTAAATACTTTACAATTTATGTGATTAAAATTAAGGCATAGATATTTATTAATGGAATACATCCAACCTAAATTTTATTTTTAAGAGTCTTTATCCTCTTAGACTGATTTTTTTTTGTCTAATTGTGTTCACAAATTAAGTTTTATTCATCTTTTTATTCTCTAAGACCTGTATAGTGACAGGAACATAATAGGTTTGGATAAATTTTATTAAACACATAAAGGTAGTCTATAGAAGATGTCATTTTCAGGACAAGAAATAATAATCTACTCTAGGAATCTGAGTAACCACTAGAAATCTCTGTGTTCTATTAATCTGAACTGTTGCTATTGCAAGCAACAGAAATGAAAATGGGTTTGAATAAATAGGGGGGAATTAGGGTGAGGTACGGGGGTTAACAGGTCCTAGGCAAACATAACAGTATCACAAACAATGTTGTCAGGATCTGTTGTTCTTGCTCCATCTTTTGAATCTGCTTTCTTGTCTGTTGGAGTTCTTAAGGCCCTCTGCTCATGTCGGGAAAGATGTCAATAGTAGCTACCAGCATATGGGACTTACCAGCTGGCAATCCCAAGAAATAATATATTTCCCAAGTAAAGCCACTAGGAAGGCTAAATTCAGCCCATTTCTGACTCAATTCCTGAGGCTGGGAGGATGAGCTGCTCTAAGATTCCAGGCCTGGGAATGTTCACACCTCTGTAATGAGGGTGAAGATGGGGCAGCCCTCCTACACCACCTGAGCTGGTGCCCATCAGGTAGGAAGGTTTGTTTCAGAAGACCAGAGGATGAGTACTGGGGCAGGCAACAGGTAAGAGATGTTTGCAAAACCATTTTTTTCATAATTTTGAATATCCTATACTTTCAATTATAACATGATTGCCTGACATCAGTTCAAAACCCTGAGCTCCCTAGAGACCTCAGTTAGTGTTCTGTTCTCTTTACTTTAGCCATGAGCTTCAACTAGTTCTGAGCTCAAGTCTTGCAGCTCCTCTTTTGTTTCTTTATGTTGAGGAGTGGGGGAAGATTACATTCGACTTCAGACAGCTTGGGAAAAGTTAGAAGCAAAAGATGAATCTGAATGCTGTCTGATGGTCCATTTTTAATCAGAGGAGAGCAATTTTCCCCTCTCAAAGAATGTCTCTTCACATCAGGTATTTGGCTTCTAGGTGCCTGCTGATTAATTACTTGCATTTACATAACATTAATCTCTTTTCTAACGATTTAGCAGGCTTCCAGCCATTTTCCTCCCCCACCACCCCCCCCACCTCTTCAGTCTGACAGAACATCCTTGATCTTAAAAGAGCCAGAACTACTTTTGAAATGCATAGGTTTTGAAAACATACTTAAACAAAACAGAATTAAAGTCTTAAGCAAAGCTATAAATGATTATTTCTTTCATGTATATTAGGTAGATATCATTCTTTCTTTCATGTATATTAGGTAGATATCTGAATGAAATGCTTGGTCTACAAACTTTATTTTGAGTTGCGTATATGAAATATGTCTTCCCTTCTGATTTGAACTTCCTTCCCTGAATTCTTTCCCAGAATCTTATTCAATCATCCTAAGCTCAGCTGCAATAACACCTCCTTTTGGAAAACCTCCCAGAGCCTCCTGGTCATTTGACATCTTTCATTACAATTCCACATCACTATTTGGGATTACATTCATGGATTCATTAAACAGAAATTTATTGAGCTTTTCCAATGTTAAGCCCCATGTAGGAGCTGGGGACAAAAAATATGATGAAAAAAGAAATGTCCCTGCTTTCCAGAACCCTAATTCAAAAGGCATGTGTAAGGTATAGTGATGTCACAAAGATAGGAATTTAGCCAGGAGGAAATACTTGTATTAGACCTTGAGGAATAAGCCCAAATTCACCACACAAGCAAAGAATAGGGTTGGCAGTACTGTCCTCAGATGGTGCAAGAAAGTGCCCCATGCTTTCAAGATCCTGCTGTGGCCTTTCTCTAGCTCTGCACCATCCTATATTTCCGCTTCTAGGCCCAGTTCCAACCACCCAGTGCCCCAGAGTTCCCTACCCAAAAGTCCCCAAGCTCCCTTCTGGGCCTGCACTGGCCTTTTCCCCAAGTCCAGACTCTTAAAGGCCAGAATGTGCTGATAGTGAATGTGCCCTAGGCCCAAGCTGTGGGGTGATGTTGGGGTGTGGGTGGAGCTTAGACTAAGCAGCCCATGCATCTAAAACCAAAAGCATTTGTTGAATTGGAGAAAGCCAGGGTGCAGAGAGAAGTGGGGTGGGCTAGCATATTCTATACCACCAAGTTCCAGCATAGACAAATCCAAGAAGCCGGAAAATTCTAAATCTGAGCTTGACCTTCAGGTCATTATGAAGACATATTTGTCACACAGGAAGATAGAATGCATTTTATATAACAGTTTGTTGGCCTGATTTATAACTTTTAAATGTATGCATGTGTGGTAGGTGTGCCTCCATTTATGCTCTTGCCTTAGGCTGCAGAAATATTAGGGCAGGGCTGGAAGCAGGGTACAGAGATGGTGCTGAGCTGACAGAAGAGAGACAGAAAGGCCCAGAGGTGTGATCTGGGAATCCAACCACAAGCAGGTTGGTGTGACCACAGAATGATTTGGAAATTAGTTATGCATGCATTCATCTTTCCCCCCAGACTGTATATTCTTTGAGGTCAAATGCCATGGAACATTCATTCCTGTGTCTGGCGGAGCATTTTATATGAGTAAACACGCAATTTATGGTAGATGAATTCATGTTGAACTAATGAGGTGATATATATGACTTAGAGGGAAGCCACAAATACACTTACACTTCCCACTATTTACTTATCATTGAGACAACTGCAATTAAATCAATAGTAAAACCTTAATTTGTATCATTTAATACATGTTATATGTGGAGAGGTTATGCTATTTTGGTTTAGTCACAGATAACTGGTAATAAGTAAAATAAGAAAACAAAACTGTGGTTAATATGCAAGTGTTGTGTCTCAATTTTCTTTTCTAAAAAGTGAAGGCCTATTGTACTAACCCAGGCCACTATAGGCAGGAATGTGGGTATGCACTGAGCACTCAGAGGGGCGGGCATTCTAGGGGATAGATCTCCAATGGCAACTTGGCACCCTCTAGCCTGTTTACAAGGCCCAGCCACGTTCACTGTTGAATGCAGAATATTTCCAACACAGTTTAGGATGAACTAAGTTTTTGAATGATCTTTTCTTCTTTCACAGGCATAAGGCAGCCAAGGAGGATGAGCTGGTGATCTCATGAGTCCTCCAATAACTCTACACAAAACTTTACCCATTGTCACAGGAGAGTATAGGCATAGCATAAAGATCCTCATAGATGGACTTACAGCTCCATGGTTAAAGCAACTGACAAGAATCTATTTCTTTCAGTGCCCCAGTGAAGGGAAAAAGAAAGAGAGGGAAGACAGAGGATAGGAAAAAGAGTGGGGTGGTGAGCGAATGGTAAATTGGTGACAGTCCTATGTAAGATAAGGATCTCCCTAAACTCCCATCTTGCCATTTCCTTCTCTGCCCTCTGGTCATCATCTGTGCATGTGGACACTGACACCACAACCCCACATCTGCTTACCTCTTGCAGTGCCCTGTAGTCTCCACCTATCAGGAAGTCCTTCCATCTCCTTGCACACAACATCATTTCTCTCAGCTCTGCACTTTGGCACACAGAGTTCCCTTTTCTCCTCTCTTCCTCCCACCTGCCTCTTCAAATGGTGACATCTTACTCATCCCTCCAGTCTGATCACAATGCTCGGGAGAGACTCCCTTTGGTCTTTCAACCCTGGATAGTTGCCCTTTTGCCTGCTTCCATAGTTTCCTATATTTCCCCCAATAGATTCAGTATGTGATATTGCTTACTTATGTGTATCTTGCACTAGACTACAAGCTCTGTGAAGGTAAGGAACTGTGCCCTCACAGCCTTGCTCATGTTCTCCACAGATACTTATCTATTCATTTGTTGAAGAAATGATTAAATGAAGGAATGAATGACTAAAGACCAGGTTGGTGGGTAAGCTTATGATGGGATGCTGTGGTTTGAATGTTTGTGTGCCCAGAAAATGCGTATGTTGAAATCCTACCTGCCAAGATGATAGTATTAGAAAGTAGGATCTTTAGGGAGCTGATTAGGTCATAAGAACTGAGCCTCATGAATGGTATTAGTGCCCTTATAAAATGGCCCAAGAGAGTTGTTTGCCCTTCTGCCACACAAGGAAACGGTGAGAAGGCACTCTCTATGAACCAGAGAATGGGTCCTCACCAGATACCAGACCTGCTAGTGTCTTGATCTTGGACTTCCTAGCCTCCAGAACGGTTAGAAATACATTTCTTTTGGTTATGAATTTTGTCTATATTTTCTGGTACTAAGTATTTTGTTACAGCAGCCCAAATAGACTAAGATGTGGAGCCTAAACTTTATATTCATTTATTCAGGTGAAAGCCAGACCAGGATCCTACAGCAGGTAGAGACACATCTCAGACAAATGCAAGGGGAAGATGAATCAGGCACATGCCAGTTCTTCAAAGTATACAGAATAGTTTTATTGACCCATCTGTACATGTGATGGTTTTCATCCTATGGGAAAAAGGCATATCCACACCTATGCAATATCTATTTCACAGGCAATGTGCCAATTATTTATATGCACGATCTCATTAAATCCTTACAACAACTCTGTGGAGGCATTTACTGATATCTCCACTTTGCCCAGGAGGACACTGAGGTCGAGAGAGATTAAACCATTTGTCTGAGGTCACATGACCAATGCATTTTTGATGCAGGATTTAAATCCAAGTCTGTCTCTTACCACTTTATCATGCTGTTTCCAGAGGTGAGGAGAAATGTCTTAGAAACACCATATAGCTTCCACTACCTGGGAGACCATTGTCAAATTCCAGGAGGGAGATGATGAGGGTCTCAACTGAATTACTGAGGGGAGATGGTCTGTGAGGAGAGACAGATTTAAGACCTATCTGTGGGGTAGAAATTGGATTGGTAAATTTAAAACAATGTTTCTTTATTCATTTCAATACTTATTGAGTTTTATCATGTGTCAAGACACTGTGTTTAGTTGGCCCAGGGAAAATAAATGTAAATAGGACAGCTGATTCTAGAATGAGCAGTAAACTAAAACCAGTAATGATACTAAAGCATCATCACATCCTTTCAGTTCTACCTTTTAAATATCTCAATCTATTTCTTCTTTTCTACCCTCACTGACATGTGGTTCACAGACCTCATCATTTCTCAGCCATTGCTGTAACAGTCTCATACCAGGCCTTCCTGTCTTACATGAGGCACTAGCTCGAGTAGAAGGCCATTTCATGGGTTTCTGTCAAAAACTGTTTTCTCAGCTCATTGGCAAAACAAACGCAGCTTCAATTCCTAACCTGAAAAGTTTATGCATGAAGAATTTAACATATTACTTATAATTTATTCAACATACGTTTTTTGAACACCTACTATGTGTGAAGCCTTGAACAGGCACCGAGTATATCACTACAAGTGCAATAGTCATGGCCTGTCTTTAGGGGAGATACAGACAAGTAAGTAGGCAACTGTAATACAGAGCTGTAAGTTCAAATGCCTAAAATAGTATATGGGATAAATTATGGTAGAATATAGGATTGGCATTTCTTTCAAATTAAGAGTCAGATGGAGAAAGTGACATTTAAACAAAAAAAAAAAATGAGAGAAATATGTATGTCTGGAGATACTCTCCAACAGAACATTTTATCCTACTCAAAAGTATTTTGAATGTATCTTTTGAGGGAGCTAGAAACATTAAAGAAAATATTGTGCTATTTTTCTCTGGAACTTGAAAACAGAACAAATTGTGAGATGGGGAATGTTTCCTCACTAATGGCTTTAATAAAAAACTCAAAATCTGCTTGTCAGCTTTAATATTCAGAGGCAGGTTATGAGGGTACCAACTAAATTGTATCTTCCTAATCCTTTTCTCAGCCATCATTTATGCTTCCCATCCCCTTTGTTGAAAGAACTGTCAAAGCTACATTTCTCTACCCTGGAGTTTAGGTTGATAAATGAAAAGATTAGTTCCCCTGGGAATATTGATAGGCTCCAGGTCTTGACTCTTGGGTTTTGAAAGAGGATGCTGCTTTTGTTAATGGAAATTCATGAGTACTTGAAACACACTGATGCAATAATTCCTAAGTCTGGGGTCAACAAGGACCTATATTTGTTGGCAGGAGGCATTGACTCAAATCAAATCAGCAGTAACCTTAAGACCATCAAAATCAAGAGCTCTTAAAGTGGTGCCAGATAAAAGTTTGATACATAGTTATAAGTGATGTTGCCACTTGAAGTCACAGGATCTGTCTGTGGTTCTTTTGCTACCTCTACTTTTGTCTGAAGTGAGCTGCAGACCACCTAAGTCTGATCATGAGTTTCCTGTTCAGTAATGGGACCAACACCAAGGACTCTGTCCACTGATCTGCTGCAACCATAATATTTGTTCCCCTCTTCTCTTTTTCAAGTATTTCCCACAATGAAATAAATACTTCTCCATTCCATAGTTAGGATATACATTCAAAGAGTTGACATATATATATATATATCTCAACTGTATAATGACAGGTGACTTTTTCTCCTATTTTATAAATTGAAGTTGAAAAGGTAACTAATATGGAGAGGAGTACATATTAGTTGGATCTGGGATTCAAATCCAAAGTATTTGACTTTAGATTTAAATCCTAGATCCAACTAATAGGTGTTTGACACATATCAAAGTGTTTGACTTCATATGCTATGTACTGACTTGGTTACTCCAAAATAGTTTGGCCAGCAAGCCAGAAAAAACACCAGCTTCAGTTTCTGGTTCATGAGGTTGACCAACAATATTTAAGATAAAATCAGCGAGGAGGATGGTAGCACACAGGACTTAGCAAACCAGATGTCCTATCAGATACGTGGTTTATACTGTTTCTATAATATGGGTAAGTCACTGGCTTACTAAATATCTGTTTCTATTTTTCGTTTGTTTTCCAACAAGATTAAAGTAATTTATGCTATTGCTCTTTTACTTTCATTCATTTAATAATAATAATGTAGTAACAATAATAATAATGAAGTGGCACATTGGAAGTAGGACTATCATTTCATGTCATTGCCTTTCTAATGACAGGCAGTCTTTAAAAGTGGTCTTTCCCAGGCCTAGAAGGCCAGTTGGTGTGATTACTGCCTTTGAATTTAGGATTTTAGACACAGTTATTATAATGAGCAAGGTCAACCAATGTCTGTTTAATGATGGTATACCAGATGCTGATTGGATGGTGGTTAGTCACAAGGAAGGATGGGTAAGATAAAGTGGAAAAAGATTCACATTTACAGTGATGTTCAACCTTTGTATGTTTGTGGGATGTGTTCAGTAGTCAGTCTGGGAGGAAAGTGAGCCAGGGAGAACCTGCAAATATACACATACTTCCATTCATATGAATTATCTCTCTCTCTTTCTCTGTCTCTTTCATCTGTTATTTGAGAATCCCATCCCTAGGCATCTCAGAGTCCAGCAATAACCTGAACTTTAGGATCATTCCCAGTCTTGGGAGATTTCTTTGGGATGCTCTGAAATTGCCATAAGCTTTCCAGGAACTCCCTAACAAAGAAAACATGATAGGAATCTGACATTGTACATTTTGATCTGATGAACCCCAGGTTCCTAAGTCATTTTGACATTACTCTCTAACATACAGTTTGAGAAAAGAGAAGAGAGAATTGCAACCCAGTTATTATCTTAGAAAATCAAATTAGATTCATAACTCCATTTTCTGAAGAACTATAAGGTAAATGGAGAAAAAGAAAGGGACTTCTTCCTTCTACATTGGAATAGAAGTCCAAATCCAGACTAACTAGACTGCTTACTAGCAATCCTGGAATCAAGCTAATTGGTTGTTTTACTTAAGTACCAGCAAAATAAGCATCAAAATAGAAAGAAGGAGGACACATAGAAAAGAGAAGTGAAGAAAAAAGTTGATCAACTAGGATGCAAAACTTGGAAGGACTGTGATAGAAGAAGATTTCAAAGCTGAAGTGAGCATTTGATAAGAGCATTCATTCTTAGTCTTGGTGAACATAAAAATATCTGAGGATGTTCACACAAAAATCTACATATGAATGTTTATAGAGGTTTTATTTGTAATTGCTAGAAACTGGGAAAAAAGAAAAACAAATATCCCTCAGTTGTGGAATAAACAAACAAACCGTGGTACATCCATACAATAGACAAAAAAAACTCAACCATAAAAAGGAATTGATTAGTCTGCTTTGCATTGCTATAAAGGAGTATCTGAAACTGGGTAATTTATGGAGTAAAGAGGTTTATTTGGCTCACAATTTTGCAGGCTCTACAAGATGCACGGCACCAACATCTGCTTGGCTTCTGGTGAGGCCTCAGGAAACTTGCAGTCATGATAGAAAGAGGCATGTCACAATGTGAGACAGGGAGCAAGAGAGAGGGGAGGGAGGTGTCAGACTTTTTAAACAATCAGATGTTGCGATAATTAATAGAGCAAGAATTCACTTATTACTGTAGGGAGGGCACCAAGACATTCATGAGGGTTCTGTTCCCATGACCCAAACACCTGCTAGACTCTGCCTCTAATACTGTTGATCACATTTCAATATGGATTTGGAGGGAACAAACATTCAAACTGTATCAAGAACAAACTACTGATATATACAATAACATAAATGAATCTCAAATGCATTATGCCAGTGGGAGAAAAAAAGCCAAAGGTTGCATAGTTCATTCATAAGACATTCCAGAAAAGGTAAAATTTGAGGGACAGATAACAGTTTACTGGTTAACAGAAGCTGAGAATGGTGGGAAGGTCTGACTACAAAATGGCATGAGGGAATTTTTTTGGAGTGATGCAAGTAATTTATTATATCTTGATTGTGCTAGTAGTTACATGAATGTATCTTCATTAAAACTCACAGAATTGTACACTAAAAAGTATAAATTTTATTTTACATAAATTGTATCTTGATGGAAAACAATCACCTGGGACATTTTTATAAATAGCAGTGCCAGGGCCCATGGCAGACCAATTAAATCAGAATCTCAAGGGGCACTGGTAATTTTTTTAAGCTTCTCAGTTAAGAATGCCTGAGATAGAGCAGGAAAAGAAGGTAAAATATGGATGCGCTCAGTTAGATCAACTCTCACAAACACCAGATTCCTCCTAAGGTTGAAGGCTTCTTAAGTGAGTGGGCTCCAGAACTCCGTGGAACTCCAGCTTTCTTGACAGGACATAGTATAATAGCCCTGTCTTCTCATGAAAGGCACTTTTGGAGACCCATTATTTAAACAAAACTGCTCCTGTGTCTACCACTGATGGCATCCTAGAGGCTCAAATCTTCACAAGGAATCAAATCAAGTATAACAACATTTAGGTTTGAAGCCTCTGAATTAGTTTATGCTAGAAAAAGATTCAAGTAGGGGGGCCCAATCCCAATATGGTAGAAAAAGATGCAGGATAGAAGGCCCAACAATTCAGGGGAAAAAAAAGTCTTCATACGACACTAGAGATATTTTTCTCTACAATAAACAGCCTTTAAAGATTATGACAAGTCAAAATCATTACAGATGTAAAAAGCTGCTTCAGCTTTCTAAAAGCTTTGTCCATTACCAAAGTCTCATTAAAGTGTCACTCGTTCTTGAATAAGTCTACCAGTGGAATAATTAGAGCAGTTCACTACTCCAAATTTGTGCCCACAAAACTCAATTTTTTGGAAGGACTCTGTGGAGAAGCTACTCAAATGAGACAAAGCATGCATGAGCTTGTGCAAAATGGCCCAGACATGAGTTACTATCAATGATGTCTCTTTGGGCCAGGTGAGTTTGTGGCCTGTTGACACTTGTACCATGCTCAGTTAACAAGTTTACTCAGTGTCTCGATGTATATACATCATGGCGTGCACTCAGCTGGAGAGTTGGGCTTTCCAGATAAGACCTGCCAAGTCTCCATTAAACTTCATGCAGAGGGAAGTATTAAATAAGGATAAATCTTGGGCAAGGAGCTAGAATTTAGTCACACATTGACTCAGAAGTACACAGGATTTCATCCTTATGGAAGCCAATAAATATTCTCATAGTTGCTTGATTATAGGCTGAAGTTTGATAAGTGGTACCACTGCTGCATGTGGGGCCAACCCATGTTTCACTATATGAGCCAGGTCCAACAAGGAGAGGACTAATGAATAAAATCTTCAAACTGGAAAACTGGATAACTAGACTAGAAAATTAAAAGGGGGAGGGGACAATATGGAGCATACCATAGCTAGTTGCAGAACAGCTTTTTTTTTTTTTTTTTTTTTTTTTTTTTTTTTTTTTTTAAATTGATGGATTGGGACCCTCCTGCTACATCGAGGACAGTCCTAGAGCATCTAGACAATCTTTGGAAACATTCTGGACTATGGGCTACATCTCTGAGATGTTCTTTCTATAATGGTTATTGCCCTGTATCCCTTGTTCCTAGCTTATCCAACTCTGGGACAAACATACCTTGCTGTAAGGGTACCAAATTATCAGTTTTCTTCCTTTATGGGAAAATGGAGCAGGTTGCCACAATTCATTCTCAAAAAAAGACTTGTAATACAAGTCCGTTAGCACTAGCTCATTTTCATGATCATAAATTATTCTGGAAAGTGATATTTTACCTTAAATGCATCATAGCAAAAGTACAGCAGACAGATGTGGCCTCTTCATCTTCCAGATCTTTCTTCAGTGAATCCTGGAGTCAACATTTCTCACAGTTGTGACTATAAAGATACCATTAAAATATCCATAAGAACAAAAAAATAATAATACTTACAACCCCAAAGTCCGCAAGGTATTATTTTATGATGCATTTTGATAAGTTTATAGATTTTTCTCTGATACCTAATTATGACAAATTGAAATTAGCCTATCTCAAAACCAACTACCAAAGCCTCCACCAGACTTGCTCCAGGCTCATGGATTGAATATGCACAGAATGAGATGCAGTTCCACTGAGGCGGAAGGCAGAGCTGGCTGGGGCTGATTAAATGAACACCACAGGAAGGCCACAGGGGATCCTTCCAATGTGACAGCTACAGCAAAGACAAGCAGAACAAAGGGAGTCAGACTGACTCCTATTAAAACAAGGATCAGGCAGGATGGTAATGTGGCGGGCTATTACATACTGAAATTTTCACATGAGATGGAGGCAAACCTGGCTATAGCTTGACAGGTAAAGTTTATGCTTGTGGTGCTATTCTCTCTCATGGACCCATTTCACTGCTGGGGCAGTACTTCTCCTAAATAGGTAGATCTGCAAAATGTACAAGTGTTTAAATATTCTGATATTTGTTCTCATAGAATGCCCATGAGTCTCTGATTCCATTATTTTCTCCTCAACTCTTTCCCCCATACAAACTTTCTTGTCCTGAATCACATTTGTCTGTGAGTTTAGGAAGGCAATTCCAGCATGATGGTATGCAACCTGAGGTTTGAATTTGGACATGTCTGCGTTTAGTCCTGCCCCACATTTACTAACTATAGAACACAGATAAGTTCCTCTAGCGCTTTGGGCTTCTTTTTATTTGTCCAGAAAATATTGGAAATACACCAACTGTACCTACCTTAAAGTTTTCATGTGAACATAGAACCAATAAAGTAAATGAAGGGTGGATGCTGAGACTGACACTCTAAATTCTTTATCCTTGATAGTATTGCTGTTAAGGAGCCACAAGTGTCTTTATCCAGGGATAATGAAGCATTTAAATCACTATTGCCAGGCATTTCTATAAGCTTGACCAAGCAGTTTCTAAGGCTTATCTCTTAGTTAACTAGGATTCCTGGTGGGGGAGAAACCAACTTGTTCAGCTTCTGTGTGCACACCTCTTGCTGGTGTCAATACTGTGCCCTGCTAACTCATGTCTCCTCACTTCTATGCCCCAATCAGTGACATCCAGGCTTCAAAGAGATATTTTCTCTTCATCATGAAGAGGCTGGGAACTCTTCAAATTCCTTCACTGCCTATTGTAGCTCCCACCAGGAGACCCAGTTGTTTTTTAGCTGTGGAATTCTAATCCAATAAGACAAATATTGAAAGCTCATGACCCTAAAGTTGATGTATTAGTCAGGGTTATACAGAGAGACAGAATCAATAGGATAATGGATAGATGGATAATTGATAGATAGGTAGATAGAGAATTTATTAAGTGAATTGGCTCATATGATTATGAATGGTCAGTCCCATGATATGTCATTTGTAAGCTGGAGATCCTGGAATGCCCACAGTGTGGTTCAGTTCAAGTTAGAAAGCCTTAGAACCTGGCAAGTTGATGATATAATTGCCAATCTGAGGCCAAAGGCCTTAGAACCCAGGGGTCCACTGGTATAAGTCCTGGAGTACCGAAGCTGAGAACCTGAAGTTCTGATGTCCAAGGGTAGGAGGAGGATAGTATCCCTGCTCCAGGAGACAGACAGAGAGAAAAAAAATCCTTTATCACCTTTTTTATTCAATCTGGGCTCCTAGCTGATTAGATGGTGCCTGCCCACACAGAGGGTGAATCTTCCCTACTCAGTCCATTGACTCACATGCCAGTCTCCTCTGGAAACACCCTCATGGACTCACCCAGAAGTTATGCTTTACCAATTCTCTAGCTTTCCTTAATTTAGTCAAGCTGACACCTAAAATTAACCATCACAGTTGAATAATGATCATTCTTGATTTTGAACCAGCATTCTGTTCTCCACTGCAGGGTTTTGGATTTTTTTCTTTGTTTCCTTTGTGTTGTTGTTGTTTTTTATAATCGGCTTTTTTTTTTTTTTNAAATAACTTTTTGATTTTCTAGTTCTTGTCCTTTTTGGAATAAACTAACCATTCACAATTGAGACCCAGTTCAAACTGCTTATTCCTGTTTTAACCTAATTTATATCAGTAATAGTAGCTTCTTGTGCTACGCCTCACAGAATGTCTGCCTTTAAACATTCCTGTAAATGGTGATAGTTAAATTCAAAGGAATTTTATTACTGGTCCAATTTCAGGTATCATGGCAAATTGTGAGGAAATGTATTTAGGTCAAGAATCCTCCCGAAACGCCCTAAAGCCTCTATACCTTCCCAAACTCATAATAGCTTTCCATGAAGCGAGGCCAGCTTTAGAACAAAATGGCTGAAAATGTCTTCCTTTTTTAGGAAGACTGCATCTCTGTTGGAATTTGTATTTCTCACTGCCTTCATTCTCGGAGTCTGAATATGCTTTTCTCAATCATGTAGTCTTCCAATATCAACAGCAAAATCAACATACCTCTAGAATGGGATACAGGAAGAAAAAGGACATCTATATGTTATATGTTGAATCTTGTATTGAGAACTTGTTTTTCACTTAACTGATTTTAAAAGGTAATAATTTTAGATATTAACCTGCATATTCTTTTATTCTCCATGCCTCCAACCATCTGTCCCATTTGGGCCTTGAAACATATTACTTGCAATTCCAAGAATCAGTTATCATCATTGTCAGAAAATAGAAAACACAAAGCCAAGAAAGATCATAACAGGGATGTCAGCAGCTCCCACCTGGCTGACACTGCAGTGATACTTATACAAACCCTCCAGGGATGAGTATCAACCCCCAGAGCACAGGAAATCTGTCCTGAGTTTGACCAAGTTTACCAGCAGAAAGAGTGTCCAGAGTTAGAAATTAAATTCAATTAATACAATAAGTTACATATACATATCTGAGTTGTGGACTATGACATATGTCAAAATTTATTTAATATATATGCTTTCTCTTCATCTCTTTTATTATTGTTAATTTTTTGTTAGAAAAATCATAAGATGCCGCTATAGAGTTTCCCAAGGCTTGGGTTTCACTAATGAAGACTTAAGAATTATTTAATATGTTCCTTTTCCTCTGTATTTCCTATACATTTGTAGTTAAATATAGAGATTTGATCAGATTCAGACTGGTATTTTCCATCAAGAATACTTAGTAAGTGGCATTGCGTGCTTCCATCAGAAAAAACTTAACATTTGGTTTATCTTTTAGTAGCCAATGTTAGTAATATTAGCGTTAGTGACCAATTATAATAATTTTCTAGATCTATTAATTCATTAATGGTTGAGAAAGGTTGATGTGGTCTAGTTGTATCATTCCATCTTCCTTTATTATTTGAAAGACTTCTATAAAGAGAGATTACTTACCTAAGGTATGATTTATAGAGAAAAGGCAACATAAATGTCTGACTTTCTTCCTTTTCATTTTTTTTCAAATAATTGATTGGCTTCTTTGTATTCTCTAAAATAGGCCAGTAAGGGCTTGTTGTTGTATTATTATGCATTCATGCATTTAAACCTATTCGATATTTGTCAGTCCATCAGCATCATTATCCTTATTGATGCAAAAGGCGTACTAGCTGTGGCCAATGGGATCCCGTTCAAACTGGCTCCCAACATTTATTTCTGGCATTGTTCCAAGAACTTTTTATAGCTACCTTGCTATCTTGCATGGCAAGATGTTCCAGGCTTTGCTGCGCACCTTCTGTTCAACTTTATACTACTTACAAGAGACAATAAAAGGTCACAGTGAGCGTGAAGTAAAATGATGAAATAAGGATATCATATGAAAACACAAACCAGAACAAAAAGTAGTGTAGCTCTACTAAAATCAGATAACATTTAAGGCAAAAAGAAATTCTAAATATAAGAAGAAACATTTTATAATGATAAAATGCACTCCAATGGAAACATGTAGCAATACAAAAAACATGTAGCAATACAACACAAAATATCATAGCTTCAAAACATATAAAGCAAATGATAGAAATGAAAGGAGAAATAGGCAGATTCATAAACATGGCAAAAATTTTTTAACACATATATCTCAGTAACTTATAAAACAAGCTAAATTACATAATGACAATCTGTGCCTTAGTTGTCACATGGTATTCTCCCTAAGTATATTTGTGTCTCTGTGTCCAAATTTCCCTCTTCTTATAAGATAGTCAGTCACTAGATTAGGGCCTATCCTAGTCTAGCATAACCTGATCTTAACTTGATTAAGGAAATACAAAGGCTCTATTTCCAAAGAAGGTAATACTCAGTTGCTGGAATTCAGGACTTCAATATATCTTTTAAGTGGACACAATTTAACTCAAAATAATACCTAAAGACTACATATATAGTCTTTATATACGCTAATACTTATATAGTCTTAGGTATTATTTTGAGTTAAGTTCAAGGGTACATGTGTAGGCTTGTTACATAGATAAACTTGTGTCATGGGGGTTTGTTGTATAGATTATTTCATTACCCAGGTATGAAGCCTCGTACTAATTAGTTGTTTTTCTTGATCCTCTCCCTCCTCCCACCATCTACCCTCCAAAAGGCCCCAGTGTGTGTTTCCCTCTGTGTTCCGTCATTTAGCTCCCACTTGTAAGTGAGAACATGTGATATTTGGTTTTCTGTTCTTGTATTTAATAAGGATAATGGCCTCCAGCTCCATCCATGTCCCTGGAAAGGACATGATTTCATTCTTTTTTTATGACTGCATAGTATTCACCGGTGTATATATACCACATTTTCTTTATCCAGTCTATTATTGAAGGGCATTTAGCTTGATTCCATGTCTTTGCTATTTTGAATAGTGCTACAATGAACATACACATGCATGTGTCTTTATAATAGAATAATTTGCATTCTTTTGGGTACATACTTAGTAATGGGATTGCTGGTTATAACGGTATTTCTGTCTTTAGGTCTTTGAGGAATCACCACACTATCTTCTACAATGGCTGAATTAATTTATACTCCTACCAACAGTGTTTAAGCATTCCTTTTTCTCAACAACCTTGCAAGCATCTGTTTTATTTTGACTTATTAATAATAGCTATTCTAACTGGTGTTAGATGTTATCTCATTGTCATTTTGATTTGCATTTCTCTAATTATCAGTAATGTGGAGCTTTTTTCATGATTGTTGGCCACATATATGTCTTCTATTAAAAAGTGTCTGTTTATGTCATTTGCCTGCTTTTTTATGGGGTTGCTTGTTTTTTTTTTTCTTGTAAATTTGTTTAGGTTCCTTATTGATGCTGGATATTAGAACTTTGTTGGATGCATGGAATTTTCTTTCATTCTGTAGATTGTCTGTTTCCTCTGTTGATCATTTCTTTTGCTGTGCAGAAGTTCTTTAGTTTAATTAGATGTGTCAATTTTTGCTTTTGTTGCAATTGCCTTTGGCATCTTTATATAAAATCTTTGCCTGTGACTATGTACTAAATGGTATAGCCTAGGTTTTCTTCCAGGGCTTTTATAGTTTTATGCTTTATATTTAAGTTAAAGACAAATATTAAAAGCATTCTTCCCCAGAATTCCCTCATTCTTCCCTCATACTTCATAAATGAGGCAAAAATGTCCACTATTGCTACTCCTATTCAATACTTTATTGCATTGCATGGTGCAATAAGGCAACACACGAAAGGCATAGAGTTTAAAAATAAAGAAATAAGAGTGATAGGTTTTATGTAAAACAAGATTATGTACATACAACATAAAATAATTTATAAACTATTATAAGTAAATTTAGTGACACCATTGAGAAAAAGGTCAGTGTATAAAATCAATTGCATTTCTAAACACTTGCAACAAAAAATCAGAAAATAAAATAATTTATATAAATATAACTTAGTCTGAGAAAAATTTTAATAAAAATATGCATAGCTTCTCCACAGAAAAATAGAAAACATTCTCAAATAAATTTTAAGTGACCTCAGTAAATAAAAATATAGAGCACATACTTGGATCATAACATTCAATATTTTAAAAATACCTATTGGCTCTATATTGGTCCAAAGATTTAATGAAATTCCAATGAAAGTCCCAGCAGGTCTTTTGCTGTTGCAAAAAATGATAAGTTGTTTTGAAAATTTAAATGGAAATCAGACAATTAAGAACAGCTAAGAATATTCAACAACAAAGTTGTATGATATATTACCTGATATGGAAACTTATTACTGTATAAGCATGTAATATTGGTGCAAAAATAAAAAAGAGACCAACAGAATGGAACAGAGGGACTAGAAAGAGATCCACATATGTATATTTATTTGCTCTGCGGCAAAAAAAAAAAAAAAAAAAAAAAAAAAAAAAAAAAAGCCACAGTAGCATAGTGGGAAAATTATAGTCATTTCAATAAATTGTGTTGGGCCAATTGCCTATTTATATAAAAATAACTTAAATGGTACTCTGCACAAAAATAAATTTCATGCCTAAATGAGAAAGCCTAAAAATAAAACTGCTAAAATATAACATTGGAGATCTTTATAAAATTGGGATTGACAAAAATTTGTTAAAGAAGATAAAACAATATTAACTTTAAGATTTAAAAATTGATAATTAAAACTTTGCTAAAATTAAGAATCTCTATTCAGCAAAAGACATAATTAAAAGTAAAAAAAAAAAAGTGAGTAATAGAGTGGAAAAAGGTATCAGGCAAAATACTTAAACAGAAAATTCATAAAAGTGGACATCTAAATATTTGTTAAACAAATGAAAAGAACTAATTATCATCAGATAAATACAAATTAAAGCCACAATGAGATGTTGTAATGCATTCATCAGAATGAGTAAATTAAAGGCTGATAATGCAACAGAAATGCATACATATAGTACACACATATATGTGGGTACCAAAAGACATATATCAGGTTGTTGCAAAAGTAATTGTGGTTTTTGCCATTAAATGTAATGTCATTATATGTGTGCATTTCTGTTGAATATTCACAATAGCAACATTTTAATATTCAAAAATTGGCATCAAATGGCATAAAATAAAATTAGTAAATAAAATGCAAAATTTTAAAAAATAAAGTATTATTTAACATAAAAATAATTACACTATGCAACAATGTGGATAAATCTCATAGACACACTGTTAATCAAAAGAAGTCAGATATAAAAGAATGTATGTACAGCATGGTCAATCTAAGGTACCTGCATAAAAATCCTTTTTTTTTTTTAGCCCTCTAGAACTGACCAATAGAGGTCTGACTTGAGCCATGGTAAAAGTGAAATACACTTATTAAAATCTCAGACCTGTGTTGATTCACACGTCCAGAGTTCTTTATCTGAATGGAAGTCTAGTATACTTGAGGTAATAACACAAGTTTGTGTTATGACATTGTCTCTCTCCTTCCTTAAAGGACCTATGGCCCAAGTGTGCATCATAATTTTTTCTCTGTCCTTCTCTAAAGGTACCAGGGTATCTGTACATTGGAAAAAAGTACACAGATATTTTAAGATTTTCTGAACTCTGATTTTGAACGAATTGGTTGATTCCTGGAAAACCAGATGCCACTCTGCTTCAATAATTATATAAGTCAGTGATAAATGTTTAACTTTTGTCCAGAATTTATACTATAGTATGAATCTATTTGTCTAGTTCTTGAGTATTTACTCAGGAAGGAATTTACTCAGTAATTGGCAAAGTACCATATCAGCTCCTTGATCCATGACAAAATTATAAAGAAAAAGTAATACTACATCCCTGGGAGAACAAAGGAATTAATGCTACTGTCAATGGTCTGAAATATTTAAGGGTAGTGATTCCTATCATATCTCCATTTAACCCGAAAATACTGAACCAGACACTCTGGGGTGTTGTCTAGCAGCCTGTGCTTTAATGAGCTCTCTGGATGAGTCTAATATATATGTTTAAAGTTTAAGAATCACAGATATAGAGTACTTAAATTGTTGTATCTCAAAAAGGAGAGCACACCCAGAAGCACATTGCTTTAATCTGGAAGGAACAGGAGTATATTCTCTATCTAGCTTGAGAGCTACATTAATTCTTTGGATCTATACCTCTATTTAGTTAACAGGTAGTACCTTTTTTTTTTGGTCATTTTGAGCTATGCTTTATTTATTTGTTTTTTGTTTTTTTATGATAATTTGAAATTTTATTTCAGATTTAAGGGGTAGATGTGAAGGCTTGTTACCTGGGTACATTGTGTGATGCTGAGGTTTGGGGTATGATGGATTCCATCTCCCAGGTACTGAGCATAGTACCCAATAGTTTTTCAACCCTTGGCCCCTTTCCTCCACTTTCTAGTAGTCCCCAGTGTCTATCGTTGTCATCTTTATGTCCATGAGTACCCACTGTTTAGCTCCTACTTTTAAGTAAGAACATGCAGTATTTGGTTTTTTGTTCTTGTGTTAATTTGCTTAAGATAAAGGCCTCCAGCTGCTGCCATGTTGTTGCAAAGGACATGATTTTGTTCTTTTTATGGCTATGTAGTATTCCATGGTTTGTATGTACCACATTTTCTTTTCCCAATCCACTGTTGATGGGCACCTAAGTTGATTCCATGTCCTCACTATTGTGAATAAGTTCTGCGATAATCATGAGTGCATATGTTTTTCTTAGAACAATTTTATTTTGGACATACACCCAATAATGAGATCTCTGAGTCAAAAAGTAATTGTTTTAATTTCTTTGCAAAATCTCCAATCTACTTTCCACAGTGGCTGAACTAATTTACATTACCATGAACAGTGTATAGGCATTCCCTTTTCACTGCAGCCTCATAAGCATATGCTATTTTTTTTTTACTTCTAAAACATGGTGAATCCAACTGATGTGAGATGGTATCTCATTGTGGTTTTTATCTGCATTTCTCCTATGATAGTGGTGATGAGGGTTTTTCATGTTTGTTGGTCGCTTGCCCATTTTATCTTAAGAAGTGTCTGTTGCCCATTTTTTATGCTGTTATTTGTTTTTTGCTTGTTTAATTATTTATGTTTCTTATAGATTCTGGATTTAGACCTTTGTCAGATATACAGTTTATGAACACTTTCTCCCATTTTGTAGGTTGTCTATTTACTCTGCTGATAGTTTCTTTTGTTGTGCAGAAGCTCTTTAGTTGAATTAGGTCCCAATTGTCAATTTTTGTTTTGTCGCAGTTTTTGAGGACTTAGTCATAAATTCTTTTCCAAGGCTGTCAGAATGCTGCTTCTCAGGTTTTTTTCTAGGATTCTTTTAGTTTGAGGTCTTACACTTAAATTTTTAATCCATTTTGAGTTAATTTTTGCTTATGGTGAAAGGTAGGGATCCAGTTTTATTCTTCCACATATGGTTAGCCAGCTATCCGAGCGCCATTTATTGAATATGGAGTCCTTTCCTCCTGTTCTATCTATCCTATTCCATTGGTCTATGTGTCTGTTTTTGTACTAGTACCATGCTGCTTTGGTTACTGTAACCTTACAGTGCAGTTTGAAATTGGATAATGTAATGCCTCCAGATTTATTCATTTTACTTAGAATCGCTTGACATATTTGGGCTCTTTTTCAGTTCTATATGAATTTTAAAATAATTTTTCCTAATTCTGTGAAAAAAATGATGTTGGTAACTCGACAGGAGTAGCATTGGATCTGTATAGATTGCTTTAAGCAGTATGGTCATTTCAAAAATATTGGTTCATCCAAGCCATGAGCATGGAATGTTTTTCTATTGGTCTGTTTAATCTATAATTTATTTCAACAGTGTTCTGTGGTTCTTCTTGTAGAAATGTTTCACCTCCTTGGTGAGATGCATTCCTAGATTTTTTTTTATAGTTATTGTAAATGGGACTGCATTCTTGATTTAGCTCTCAGTTTGAATGTTATTGGTGTATAGAAATGCTACTGATTTTGTATATTAATTTTGCATCCTGAAAGTGTACTGAAGTTGTTTATCAGTTGCAAGAGCCTTTTGGTGGAGTTCTTAGGGTTTTCTAAGTTTTAGGGTTTCTGATGTGTCATCCATAAAGAGATATAATTTGACTACTTCTTTTCCTGTTTGAATGCCTTTTATTTCTTTTGCCTGATTGCTCTGCTTAGGACATCCAGTGAAGGAGTGGTGAGAGTGGGCATCCTTGTCTTGTTCCCGTTCTCAAGAGGAATGCTTCCAGTTTTTTGCCCTTCAGTATGTTATTGGCTATGGGTATGTCATAGATGCCTCTGATTATTTCGAAATATTTTCCTTCAATGCCTAGTTTCTTGAAGGTTTTTGTCATGAATTGATGTTGGATTTTGTCAAAAGTTTTTTCCTTAGCTATTGAGATGATCATATGACTTTTGTTTTTAATTCTATTTATGTGATTAATTTTTCGATTTGCATTTATTGAACCAACCTTTCATCCCAGGAATGATTATGATGTATTAACTTTTGGATGTGCCGTCAGATTCAGTTTGCCAGTATTTTTTTGAGGATTTTTACATTTATGCTCAACAGGGATATTGGTCTGTAGTTTTCTTTTCTCATTGTGTTTTCACCAGGTTTTTGCACTGGGGTATTGCTGGCTTCAGAGAATGAATATTGCGGGAGTCCTTTCTCCTTGATTTTTTGGAATAGTTTCAGTAGGAATGGTATCAGCTTTTCTTTGTACATCTGGTAGAATCCAGCTATGAAATCTACGTGGTACAAGGCTTTTTTTGGTGGGTAGTTTTTTTAAATAACTGATTCAATTTCACATCGTGATTTTGATTTGTTCAGAGTTTCAATTTCTTCCTAATATTGGGAGACGGTATATTTCCAGAAATTTATCTATTTTCTCTACATTTTCTAATTTGTGTGCATAGAGGTATTCATAATAGTTTCTTAGGAACTTTTATATTTCTATGAGATTGACTGTAATGTCACCTTCATCATTTCTGATTGTGCTTATTTGGTTCTTCTTTTTTCCTTTATTAATCTAGCTAGTGGTCTATCAATTTTGTTATTTCTTTTATTCTACTAGATTTAGGGTTAGTTTGTTCTTGTTTTCCTAGCTTTTCTAAGGGTAGTGTTACATTATTAATTTGAACTTTTTAAAAATTTTTTGAGAGGTGTTCAGTACTATAAAGTATCCTTTTAATACTGCTTTTGCTGCATCCCAGAGATTTTGATATGTAGTGTCTCTGTTTCCACTTATTTCAAAGAATTTTTTTCTGCTCTGAATTTCACTGCTTACCAAAATGTCATTCAGGATCAACTCTTTAATTTCAATGTTTTCAGAGATCTTCTTAGTATTTATTTCTATGTTTATTCCACTGTGGTCCATTAGTATTGTTGGTATGGCTTTGATCTGTTTAAAATTTATTGAGACTTGCTTTATGGCTAAGCATGTGGTCAGTTGTGGAGTATGTTCCATGTGCAAATGAGAAGAATGTACACTCTGTGATTAATGGGTGGAATATTCTGTAGAGATGTCTATTAGGTCCAATTGGTCAAGTGTCAAATTTAAGCCCAAAATTTATCTGTGAGTTTTCTGCCTCAATGACCTGCTTAATGCTGTCAATGAGGTATTGAAGTCCTCTGCTATTATCATGTGGCTAAGTCTTCTCACAGATCCAGAAGTACCTGTTTATGAATCTGGGTGCTCCAGTGTTGAGTGTGTGTATATTTAAGAGAGTTAAGTGCTATTGCTGAATTGAACCCTTTATCATTATGTAATGTCCTTCTTTGTTCTTTGTTACTGTTATTGGTTTAAAGCCTACCTTATCTGATGCAAGAATAGTGACCCCTGCTTTTTTATGTGTGCTATTTGCATGTTAGGTCTTTTTCTAATCCTTTACTTTCAGTCTATGGATGTTACATGTGAGATGAGTCTCTTGGAGATAGTAGATTAATAGACCTTGTTTTTTTTAAGCCAACTTGCCACTTTGTGTTTCATGTAGAACATTTAGACAATTCACATTTCAGGTTAATACGGATATGTGAGGTTTTGATTCTGTCATGAAGCTGTTAGATGTTAGCTTTATAGTTTCTATTGCATGGTTTGTTTACAGGTCTGTGGGCTATGCACTTAGTATGCTTTTGTGGTAGCAGGTTTGTTCTTTCATTTCTATGTATAGAACTCCTTTAAGAACAGCTAGTAAGTAAGGTTGGTCTAGTGGTAATGAATTCCCTTCGCACTTGCTTGTCTGGAAAAGATTTTGTTTCTCCCTCATTTATGAAGCTTGGTTTGGTGGTATACAAAATTCTTGTTTGGAATTTCTTTTCTTTAAGAATGCTGAAAATGCGGGGATGTGTCCTATGCTGGAACACCAGGATCTGACATCCCAGGATGACTGTTCAGAGAGGAAGGAGGTCATAACTCTGAACAAAACTTCCTGCCATTACAGGGCATTACTGATGCTCACAGTATGCAGGACCTGGCAGCCCAATGACTCCAGAACATTTCAACAATAATGAAAAACCAGCAATTAATTCCTGGGCAGAAGCAGTACCAGTGTGAGCTCAGATCAGTTAAAGAAGCTGGGTGGTTGATTGCATCAGCTGTGCAAACAAAACCCTCAGGCAAATTCTATTTTCTGAATGATGTTACTCTCCTCCCTGGATTTATGAGGGGGTGGACTTCCTCTCTGCTCCAAGAAGACAATAACACCGATGGCTTAGAAGTCTCTTTTGCCAGGACTACAGGCAGAAATCTTGCCTGTTACCTGTCTCTCCAGCTAGCCAGGTTTGTTGAATGTAGAGATGGAGAGCAGTTTTTAGCCAAGGTATTATGAGTGTCAGAGTATCATGAGGTATAAACTAAGCTTACCTATGTGAGGCCTTGGAGGTATCTGGACCTGTTGCAAAACCTTGAAGTGTTAGACTGTGATCACAAATATCTCCTCATAGGGCAGACAGCTTCAAAATTCTACCCAACAAGTTGCCAGAAAGGGAATATCAGAGTAGACAAAGAAAGAAATTTCTTCAGATGAAATTTCTTAAATGGACTAAAGGCGTTATTTAGTGAACATTGAAGACAAGGAAGATTTTACAATTCAGCATTCCTACAAACTAAAAAAAAAATCATGTCCAATTATTTTTCCTCTTCTTTGGTAGACATCAATAAGTAATTCTTTTAAATTCTCAGAAGATAGCAAAATTTAAAAAGCTGTATTTATTTAATGCATCAAATACCAAAGTTCAATGAAAAATATTGTAATTTTCATCTATGATAGTCCTACCATCATGTTTATAATAAGCTGTGATAAGGGGGAAAACAACAAACGAACAGATAAACAAAAAATCCTGAAAATAGGACCCCAGTCTCTCTTGATTTATCAGATTTCTGCTGAGAAGCCTGCTGCTAGACTGACAGGGTTCCCTTTGCACATGATCTGACCTTTTTCGCTAGCTGCCTTCAAGATTTTTCTTTAGCACTGACCTTGGAAAACCTGGTAATTATATGCCTTGGTGATGTTTATTTTTTATGGTACACCTTCTTCATCTCAACATTACCACAGAACAACAACTGGATCCTACCATAATTATAAAAATACTTGTAGGAAGTACAGCAAGATATTATAGTGCTCTAGGTAAACATAGGAGATAAATTTGTATCAGAAGACAGGAGGTATTTTCCATAAAAATACAGACTTGAGCCACCAGAGGGAAGTTTGCAGGACTCAGTGGTCTAGGACATAGTGAAACATTCTCTCCAAAAACAAAGATAGCTTCCTATACCTTTTCTCTGTAACCCCATCAAATCCCAGATTTAAAAGCATGTTGTTGGCAAGTCTCTGGGTTTTGAAGGTAACAACATAGTTGTGTGTGATGTCCCAACCTACTTATCAAGGGAATAAAAATCCTGAAAACTTTGACTCAGACTCAGAGGAAGAAGTCATTCTCCAATTAATCCAGGTAGATATTTTGTGCTTAGAACTTAGCAGATATTCTGTAGAAGATCTCTGTGTTAAATAAAGTCTGTGGCAAGCCAGAGCTGAAAAATCAAAGCAGATTTTCCCATTGAATTGTGGTTTGCCTTCTCTCTATATAACTATATTCCTTTCCAGAAATAGCTATCATGATTGCTACTGAGCCCTAGTAAAGACCGAATGCATAACGATGAAACACTTGGTGATCATACAATCTGAGCTGCCCATAATGTACAGGATTTTATGTGATTCATCAAGTTATAAGATTGTTCATGTCTGACTAAAACACCAAAAGCAATGGCAACAAAAGCCAAAATAGACAAATGGGATATAATCAAACTAAAGAGATTCTGCACAGCAAAAGAAACTATCATCAGAGTGAACAGGCAACCTACAGAATGGGAGAAAATTTTTGCAATCTACTCATCTGACAAAGGGCTAATATCCAGAATCTACAAAGAACTTAAACAAATTTACAAGGAAAAAACCAAACAACCCCAACAAAAAGTGGGCAAAGGATACAAACCGACACTTCTCAAAAGAAGACATTTATGCAGCCAACAAACATATGAGAAAAAGCTCATTATCACTGGTCATTAGAGAAATGCAAATCAAAAACCACATTGAGATACCATCTCAAACCAGTTAGAATGGTGATCATTAAAAAGTCAGGAAACAACAGATGCTGGAGAGGATGTGGAGAAATAGGAACTCTTTTACATTGTTGGTGGGAGTATAAATTAGTTCAGCCATTACAGAAGACAGTGTCGCGATTCCTCAAGGATCTATAACTAGAAATACCATTTGACCCAGCCATCCCATTACTGGGTATATACCCAAAGGATTATAAATCATTCTACTATAAAAACACATGCACAACTATGTTTATTGTGGTACTGTTCATAATAACAAAGACTTGGAACCAACCCAGATGCCCATCAATGATAGACTGGATAAAAAAAATGTGGCACATATACACTACAGAACACTATGCAGCCACAAAAAAGGATGAGTTCATGTCCTTTGCAGGGACATGGATGAAACTGGAAATCATCATTCTCAGCAAATTAACACAAGAACAGAAAACCAGGCACCACATGTTCTCATTCATAAGTGGGAGTGGAACAATGAGAACACATGGACACAGGGAGGGGAACATCACACACTGGGGCCTGCCAGGGAGTAGGGGGCTAGGGGAGGGATAGCATTAGAAGAAATACTGAATACCTAACGTAGGTGATGAGTTGATAGGTGCAGCAAACCAGCATGGCACGTGTATACCTACATAACAAGTGCAGCCCAAAACTTAAAGTATAATTTTTTTAAAAAAGATTGTTCATGTCCAACAATATCCCACAAAGAAGTGGAAGTGTTATAGACAGAAAGGGGATCAATAAAATCCTGAAGGCCCAAGTAGTTTCCATAAGCAGATTAATCACATCACTAGCGTGTCTGCTGCTATCACACTGCAATCTCTTTCTCACCCAAATTGAGTCTTCCAGAGAATTTCTTATGATTCCTTAGTAGAGAATAAGAAACTTTAAGCCTCGTTTACAAATGTTCTGAATGATATGTTGTTGTAATATAGATTCGTGCAGGACAGTCCTCTGAGGATTCTACCTCCCAGGAGGTAGAATTTAATTCATGAAGAGAAAGGTGACCTGAAGTATGCATCTATAGTGATTCATGGGAAGTGACTAATCGCTTGGCTGGATTTTTCAGAGATATTAAAGGAAAAGGATTGGAGATTGGTGGCAAGGAAAATTGGGTATCAGTTATGTGAATAAAATTTTCAGAAGTGGCCCATATTGGGTTCAACATTGAATACACAACAAAAGGTCCCAACTGTGGTGAAAATTATCAGTAGTCAGGTGGGTGAAATCACTGACTTGAAGGTGCCAGTCAGCCTCTTTCTCTAGTTTTCTCAAGTCCTTGTTCAGTATGCTCAATAGCAAAGCACCCATGATGGCAGGGATAAGGGTTAAGCCTGGATTCAGCATAAGTGCTTTATTTCACCAACAGTGACCCAGCCAGCCAGCACCATAGCTGAGTCCTTATCATGCCAGCCACAATGACCAATGATTAGCCTTTAATAAGATGACATGGCTGGGGGGGATCAGCCAGCCAGCTGGCAGTAAGTTGATTGCACTGGACTCTTTTCATCATGGGGTGGAAAATGATATTCCCCTCTAGAATAAACATTTATTGTTGAGCCCCTTACAAAGCTTTTCTTTTTTCTGCCTGCCAATATTCTGTTAGCAACACCATGTGTGAATTTACTAATCATCCTATTCACCACTGTGAGATTCAACATAACATGATTTCTAACAAGAAAATTTATTTTACAAAGAGAAAGAAACTGATGCCCATGTATTCACTGTAATACCATGTATCCCATGTCCTAAAATTAGTTGGCTTTAGCAAATGATGGAACAGTCTATTGAAGACCGGGAATATCATTGAAGACCACACTTAGTGAAGATAATATGCTGTTCTATGTGGTGTTTGTTCTCCTGTAGTCAGGAACTGTGGTTCCAGGAACTAAGAGGAGGAAGTGGAGTAAAGCTGCCTGTCTTGTTATTATACCTAATGAGCCATTTACAAAGCTTTTCTCTTTTCTCTCCCTATGACTTTGGGATCTAGAAGCCTTACTACCCAAGGAAGGAAACCTAACCTGGTAAACCAATATTCCTTCAGACTGTTCTGAGTTTTTCATGTCATTAGGCAAAAAAAGTAAAAAAAAAAAAAAAAAAATAAAAAAAAAAAAAAAAAAAAAAAAAAAAAAAAAAAAAAAGGCGAGTAATTCTATCACCACAGAGGCTGAGAAAAATATGTATTTACTCTTAGAAATTCTCTAAAATTAAATTTTAAAAGAAGATGTGAAAAGATGTTTTACAAAAGGAAACATTTTAAAAATGACTAAGTGGATGAAAAGATGTTCTATATATTTAGTTATGCAATATAAACTAAAACTACAAGGAGATACTACTGCTTACTGGCAAAAATGGCTAGAGCTAAAAACAAGTTACCAAGTGTTGATGAGGATATGGGGCAACTGGACCTCTCATATATTGTTGGTAGGAGTGCCATGTAGTTCAACAGCCTTGAAAAATAATCTGGCAGTTTCTTATAGAGTTGAATATATACTAACCATATAACCTAGCATTCAACTCTTAGGTAATTAAAAAGAAGTTTTATTCATAACGGTAAAGATCTAAATATTCAACAGTAAGTGAGTGGATAAACAAATTAGGCATAGTTATGCTATACTAATCAGCAACAGGTATGAATGCTAATCAGCAGTAGATATGAACTAGTGAAACAGAAAAAAACAAGAATGACTCTCAAAGATGTCAAGCACGAAAAGAGTACACAATAACTGATACCATTCTGATATCATTTATGGCAAGTTCTAGAACAGGTAAGATTAATCAGATAAATATCAGATCAATGATTGCCTAAGTGAGGGTGAGGGCATGGGAGTTGACCATAAATAAAAAAGTCTTGGGGAACTTTCTGGGATAATGGATATGTTCTGTGGTTTCCTGATTGAGGTACGTATTAGTCAAACCTCATTGAACTGTTCCCTTACAATGTGTTCATTTGATTACAAGTAAGTTACACGTTAGCTGATTTTAAAACTCAAAAATAAAATGATTTTTCCTTTCTCTTTGCCCCATTACTTCACATTTTTATAAGTATGTTAGTAATGGTTAGCTTAACACTCTGATCCACAGCATATGAAATATTAAGGTAGGGATTGTTACAAACCTAGAGAAGTTATAAACACATCTATAGGTCCTGGACTTCGAGGCAAATCCAGTAACTGGGTTAACGCCACTGGGGGAAGTGGTAAGTGATGTAAAACGTAGTGAAAAAGTGTGGCATCTCCAACCTCTGGTCCCTTACTATGCAGCAGTGTTTTCCTAATGGACCAGTTTTGTGTTTTTTACCTATTGGTTCTGACTGTATAGACCTGAATCTGATTTTCTCAGAATCCTGGAAACTCCGTAAGAAACCAAACATCAATTAAATAAATTTTTCTTCTTACATAAGCCACATTTGATTTTTGTTGATTGCAAAAATGCTGACTGATAAAGAAAGGCTTAGGGAAATGTCCTAGAGAAGGTAATTCTGAGCTGTGTCTAAAAAAGTCATTACAAAGGAAACAGAAGATATAGGGCAGGAAAGGATCCTAGATGAGAATAATGGCAAATATTTGGGTGTGGATAGAACTTTAATTTCAAACCAGAGAGTCACTAAAGTTTAAGCTGGAAGGGTCTGCAGGAGACAGATAATGTAGGATCTTATGTGTTATATTAAGGAGCTTGAACTTTATCGCATAGATGATGGAATGCCATTAAATGGTTTTCAGCAGGGGGATGACATGGCCTCGTTTGCATTTTAAATAGACCACACTGGCAGCTGTGTGGAGAATGGGTTTGACTGAGATATAAATGGAAGCAGCAAGTGCTTTTAGCAAGTTCTTTTGGTAGTTCTCATGAGAAATGATAAGGGTCTAAACAGAGTAATGTTCATCTAGACAGAACTGACGAGACAAATTTAGGAGACCTTTGGTGGTACAATTACGAAGACTAGGTATTTGAAGGTGAGTGAGTCAGAGAAATTCTAAGTTTCTTCAGCAGGCTATTGGAGATAGCTATTGAAGAATGGTGTATTCTAATTCAGTTGATATTATTAACAGCAATAGCCCACTAGGGAAACAGAGGAGGGCTCCATTTAGATGAAAAGACGAGATCTTTCCAAATACATTGAGACTGCATACATATGGTACATCCAGGTGTAAAAGTCCAAAATTTACATCTTGAGAAGGCATCTGAATGCAGGATAGATAACTAGACTTGGCTGTTGATGTAAGAAGAGAAAATTATTTGGTGATAACTCATCACAGTAGATTAAATAACAAAGGGAAGCATGTAGGGAATATGGCTGCCACATGTGGCCATGCAGGTTGGGCACTGCAATCATTCCAGGTGATCCTGGTGATTATATATACTATATATATTTCTATGAATATAAATATTTATATTATATATATATATACACACACACACACACACACACACACATACACGCCTGTGGGCTGAGGACAAAATCCTTGTGAATATACGAATATCTGTGGTCTGAGGACAAAACCCCTGTGAAAAACACATTTAAAAGGTAGACATATTAGAGCTCTTAAAGTCAGGGAAGAAATGGTCAGAGAAGCATGAGGACAATAAGAAAATATATTTTGCCCCATAGAAGAAATATTTGTTACTTTCATTTAACGGCAAACAACAGTAAAATCTACTACAATGACTTAAATAGAGATTTGTTGATCTCATACAACAAAAAGTCTAAAGGAAAAGAGTCCCAGACTAACATAGTATTTCTCCATTCTCTTTATCATGGGGCTGTGTCTTTATGGTCATAATAAAATTACTACATCTTCAGGCACATCCTCATTCTAATCGGGCAAAGGAGGAAAATTGAAAGAGGCTGATATTGCATGCCTGCTATGGTAGACTAATTGCAAAATTGTTTCCAATTACTTATCTTTCCCTGAATCCACACCCCTTATAATAGGATTTTAATGTTGCAGATCCTCTTATCAGAGGTGGAGTCTATTTCCCCACCTTTTGAATCTAATGTGACTTATGACTTGCTTTGGCCAACAGACTGCAGTGGAAGTGGTGATGTGTCCATTGCCAATCTAAGCCTTGGAAGATCTGTGTGTTCCATGAACTCTTCTGGAACTCTGCCACTGCTACATGTATAAGCATGCCTCAGCCAACAGCCAGCCAAATCCCAGGAGCAGATCTATGTAGGTGATCCTAAAATAAACACGTAAGTGAGCACAATCAAAACCAGAAAACCACTCACCTGAGTCTAGCCTAAACTGCTGACTTACAAACTCATGAGCTAAATAAATGGTTGTTGTTTTAGCCCCTAACTTAGGGGGGAACTTTATTTTGTTCAAATGGTAATTGATGAATAAGTAGAGTCAGATCCTCTAAGAAATCTTTCCTAGGAAACTTCCAAGTAAGGATGGTAAATTGAACACACACACCTTACATTTCATCCTATGTCATAAATGAACTTAAACAATTTTAGAAGGGCATAAATCCACAAGGATAGGAAGAATGGACAAGATGCAAAATTTTGGAAGCTGAAAAGCAAATGGTACAGAACAGAAAATTAAAATTCGAAGTAGAACTAAGAAAACTTAAAATCACTCATTTTATAGATCCTCTAAAAGGTTAAGAAATGTATGTTGCAAGATTTCTCAGTTAGTTGTTATTTGAATATAGGAAGGCTACTGACAGTGACAGAAGGCAGTCAAATGCTTAGGCAGAAACCGGCAGGTCCCTGGTGAAGCTCCACCGCCAGGCTGAAGACAGTTTAAAGGGTGAAAGCCAAGTTACAAGGCAAATCCTTGGATCAGATTGAGAACCTGTCTTCCTGTTTGGTGTACTTTCCTCTGATTGATCTCCACCCTTCACCTATTTTACATATACCTACCCTTTCCTAATAGGTTTCCTACACTGTGATGCCCACTTTTGAGTGGTGTCTTTGCTTTAAGTTTTTTTTTGCATACTCACAAACCAGTCAGCACTCCCCATTCTGAGTCCATAGAAAGTCCCAGACCCAGCAACACTGAAAAAGAAAAAAACTACCCTAATGTAGGGTTAGAGGACCACCATCCCCATGCCCCTTCCTCATCCCTTCCCCACTGAGAGCTGTTCCATTCCTCAATAAAATTCTTTTCCGTCAATCCTAACCCTTCAACTGTCAGCATATCCTCATTTTTCTTGGATGCAGGGCAAGAACTCGGGAACTGCTGAAGGTGTTTACAAACTATAATACAGGTTGGCGGGGGGGCACCTGGCCCAGCTATGGGCCAAGCTGGTATGCAAGCCAGATTTGGCTCTGGACTGAGTAGGTGGGGTGCCTCCAGTGGCAGGCCTGGGGGCAAGCAAAGGGGTGGGGGGCAAGGGTGTGTCACTGGCTGGAGGTCCCAGCTAACAAGGCAACCAACAAAATTCCTGCGTCACTTCTGACTTTGGTATATTGTATTTTTACCAACCATCTTAACATTCTCCATTGGTTTTCAGTTCATTTCCAGATTTACAATTATCTTAGCTATAATTATTTTATCTCTTCCTTTCTAAATTTTATACTTATTATTTATTTTCTAATTATTTAGGGTAAATCTCCAAAACTATGTGAAATAATAGGGAGCAATTATAAAATTAAATAAAACATATGACCAACTAAAAAGAAGCAGAAAGAAACTTTTTGAAGTAATCAAAATTTTGGGGGCATTGTGGTTACACAGGTATATACATTTGTCAAACCTTATCAAACTGTGAACTTAAAATATAAGCATTTCCTTGTATGTAAGTTATCTTTCTTCTAAGTTGGTTTAAAAAAAGAATAGTGGTAATACTGAAAATTCTATTTCTATTCTTATCTACAATTGGAATTATTTTAGTTTCCTCATTAAATGTGATGCTGACTTTTGTTTTGAGATAAATTTATTTGATTGTCTTAAGGAGATATTTATTCCTATTTAATAAAAAGTATATGTTAAATTTAGGAACTACATTTTGAACATTGATATGGACTGAATTATTTCTCTCTAAAATTCATATGTTGAACCACTAACCTGAAATGTGATAGTATTTGGAAATTCATGGGGTCTTTGGGTGGTATTAAGGTTTAAATGAGGACATAAGGGTGGGATCCTCATGATAGGACTATGGCTTAACAAAAAGAAACACCAGAGAAGTCACTTGCTTCCTTTCCCCCATGTGAGGACACAGTAAGAAGGTAGCCATCTATAAGCCAGGATGAGATCCCAGAAACTGACCATGGTAAGCGTGATCTTGGACTTCTTGCCCCCAGAACTGTGAGAAAGTAAATTTCTATTGCTTAAAAGCCACCCAGTTTATAGTATTTTTATGGCAGCCTAAACTAAAACAAATACCTATAAAGCTAATTATTTTACCTTTATCCTGTAATCTATTAATTTAATATATTCATATATTGCCACAAGTAAACTATCCCTGACTTCTTTGTGAGGCCTGCTGAGCCACAGCATATCATGCTTTAAATGTGCTGTGGGATTCCATTTGCCAAGAACTCCTTTTGTATTTTTACATGACAATTCATTAATAATTTGTATTTCTTGTGTCCTTTTTTGGTTTGATTTTATTATCTAATAGTATACTAGAAAAGAATCCCTTTGCAGCTCTGAGTCCTCTGCATTAATTTGTCTACTTAATTTTGTAACTTTTTCAGGGTCAATTTCTGTTTTTTTAAAAAAATTACCTACTTTATAGAAATTTCAGATTCATCTAAATAATGTTACAATAAATAATCTCCTAATTATTTTCTCTACATCTCTTGGTCCCATTTTATTTCTTTTGAATAAACCTGCTTATTTCCCCTCATTAAACTTATTAAATCTGTAACTCTGTGTTATAATTATTACTTATTTTAGCTTTGTTTTTCTAATTTCTTGATTTGGATGCCTTGCCATTTGTTTTTATACTCTCTTGATTAGTAATATGAACGTTTAAGTTATGAAATTTACTGAGGACAGCTTTAGTTATATCCCATAAGTTTTGATATATAGTATTTTATTGTTAATTCATATTTATTTCTCCATTTCAATTTTGATTTACTCTTTGACCCAATAATTCCTATGTGTCTCTTTTCAAGTTTCCAAGTAGCATAATGTTGTTTTCTTTTGTTTCTTATTTTGCTATTATTATCTAGCATTGAAATATCTTGCATTAAAAAGAAATAAATTTTGATTCTTTTTTGGAAATTATAGATGTTTTCTTTGTTGTCTATCTGTGGGTATTTTATTGGCATTGAAGATAACAATATTGTGTGTCCAAGTATAAAATTCAATCAGATTTTCTATATCTACATGTATATTTCATTCTTTTGGGCTGAGAGCGACAAATTAAAGTCTCCTACTTCTAACATGTATCTAATATTTTTTATGTATGAATTTTGATATTGCTATTTTTACATGGATATTCATAGCTACTGGATCTTTATCATGGATTTTACCTTTTATTATCACATGCTGATTCTCATTGTTTCATTTATTGCTTCACTAAATTTAAGACTGTCTAATATCAACACTGTGGACATGTTTTCTTTTTGTTTGCAGTTTTCTGGTACACCCTCACTATCCCTTAACTTTCAGCTTTGCTTAGATAGGCTCATTATATAAAACATTTCCCTATACAGAGCAAGATTTTGCTTTGCGACTTTGAGAGCTCTTTTTCTTTAATGGAGAGTTTCTATTTACATGTATTGCTGTAAATGATAGGTCTGGTTTTTTTCTTCCTTTTTTTGGTAACAATTTTGTTGGGCTGTAATTCTCATACAATGTAATTCACCATTTTAAGTAAACAATTCAGTAGTTTTTAATATATTCACAGATAAGTACAACCATTGCCACAATTTAGAGCATTTGTTATCAGCTCAAAAAAAAAAAAAAAACAGGCCAGGCGCGGTGGCTCACACCTGTAATCCCAGCACTTTGGGAGGCTGAGGCGGGTGGATCACGAGGTCAAGAGATCGAGACCATCCTGGTCAACATGGTGAAACCCTGTCTCTACTAAAACTACAAAAAATTAGCTGGGCATGGTGGCGCGTGCCTGTAATCCCAGCTACTCAGGAGGCTGAGGCAGGAGAATTGCCTGAACCCAGGAGGCGGAGGTTGCGGTGAGCCGAGATCACGCCATTGCACTCCAGCCTGCGTAACAAGAGTGAAACTCTGTCTCAAAAAAAAAAAAAAAAACATGTACCCTTTAGGATACCTTTCTATCTTTCTATGCCTCATAGCCCTAAGAAATCTACTGCTAACTGAACTACTTTCTGCAACTATAGATTTTCTGATTTTTAGAAAGAAAGAATTCATTCTTCAATGCTTAAACATGATTTACTTGTGGGTTTTTTGAGATACTCTTTAACAAGATGAAGAAGTTTCCTCTCATTCCTGAGTTTTTTTACCACTAGAGAATGTTAAATTTTATCAAATGTTTTTTCTGCATCTATTGAAATTGTAGTTTTGGTTTGTACTCTATTGGTCCCTTAATGATGTATTATATTAATTGATTTTCAGATGTTAAACTAAGCTTGCATACCTGGATAAATTCTACCTCATTATGTTAATTCTTTTTAAATTTACTGCATTTGATTTACTAGAATTTTGCTGAGGATTAGGGGGTCCATATAAATAACAGGTATTGAAGCCATTCCTTTGGCTTCAATAGAAGTCTGTATTGGCTTCAATACAGACCAATACCTGTTATTTATACAGACCCCCTCGCCCAATCCTCAGCAAAATTCTAGCAAATATTATATGATGAGTTGCCAATGTTCCTAACAGTGAATTTTAACTTTAGTTATTGCATGTTTTAAGTACAGAATTTCCATGTGATAGCTTTCGATAATTTCTATCTCCATTAATTTTCTCTACTTGATTCAACATTATCATCAGATTTTCCTTTACTTCCTTAATTATGGTTTTCTTCAGTTCTTTGAACATATTTATGATGGCTACTTTGAAGTTTTTGTCTCTTAAATCTAATGTTTACCTCTCTCCCAGGCAGTTTCTGTTGCCTATTTTTTTCCTAATGTGTGGATCATACTTTCTTGTTTCTTTTCATATCTTTAGAATTTTCTTTTCAGGAACTTGACATTTTAGCTAATATATTGTAGCAACTCTGGGTGCTTGTTTCTCCTTTCTAGCACTTGTTAAAGTTCTTTGCTTATTTGCTTGATAACTGGCTGGATTATTTAGTGAGATCTGTTTCCCTTCTTCAGTGTTAAACTGCTGAATTTGCTCCCTGGGAGACAAAGCCTTGGGTAGCCCAGTCATCTTGGAATGACAATGGGATTTAGCAGGGCTCTCTTTGACTATCTTTTTTCCTGACCATACCTATAACTTTACAACTAGCTGGCTGATTGCTCTATTGTTTTCATCAATGCCCTGGGACATAAATTGCTTTATAGAATAATTCAATAAAACTCAAGCTCCTTTGAAAGTACGGTTTCTGAGGTCAATATTTGAGATGTGTTCTAAGCCCAGAAAAGTTTCTCCCAACTGTCTCTTTTTTCTGATTCTATCCTAAAACTTTCTTGCCTGCAAGTTGTCCTGTATCTGATAATATAGTACCAATTTCTTACTCCAATATTTTCCCAATTTTGTTCACTACAATCTCCACTGTTTTTGAGAGCCCCTTTAAGTTCAAACTTCTTTGTGTTCGGTAGTGTAAACTCAGGAGCTCTGCAAACTGGCACACTAGCAAAACAGGTGAATATTATTGTTTTAAAACAACCATTTAAAGTCTCTGGAAGTGGCCCTATATTATAGAACAAATTAAGAAATATATATTACGAAAAATTTACTAAAATTTAATAATAACAGTGAAAGTCTATGGTATTTGAACCAGGACTGCTCCATCTCCCATTCTTACAGCTCAAATACTAGCAAACTGAATTCAATCGCACATTAAGATTACACACCATGATCAAATGGGATTTATACCTGGGAATGCAAGGATGGTTCAACATAGCAAGTTAATAAAAATGATATATCACATTAACAAAATGAAGGACAAAAGCCATATGATCAGCTCAGTTGATACAGAAAAAGCATTTGACAAAATCCAACATCGTTTTATGATAAAAATTCTCAAAAAATTAGGAACAGAAAGAATGTACATCAACAGAATAAAGGCCATATATCATAAGCCCACAGCTAACATAATACACATCGGGAAAAACATGTAAAACTGTGTTTCCTGTAGTCTTAAATACATGTTACACTGTTAACTCTTGGCAACTTCAACTTTTGGTGAAAGTTATACATGATTATACATGATTATACATGATTTTAATTATGTACTAGATGTGGAGCACTGGACACTAGACAGAAACACAGGTAAGGTCTGACACTTTCCAGCATAGCTATGGGACATGGCTAACTCTATGTCCCCAGGCCTTAGCTAGCTGTAAAAAAGACAAATTGTACAGTTAAGAGTCATAGTGACATTTAATATTTAGTAGACCTAATAGCTTTTAAATTGTATAACATTTCTTTCATAAATTCTTGTAAAGAATCTTTTCTCAAAATTTATACAGACAATCTATGACATGCTCAGACTTTCTGACTTGTCCTAAACATTCCTCTTTTTAAACAACCAGTCATTTTACTTTAGGACAAGAATTTACCATACAATAATTTTTCTTTTTTTAAATTTTTAATTTGATTTTACTTTAAGTTCTGGGATACATGTGTGGAGTGTGCAAGTAGGTATACATGTGCCATGATGGTTTGCTGTATCTATTAACCCATCATCTAGCTTTTAAGCCCCACACACATTAGGTATTTGTCCTAATCCTCTCCCTCCCCTTGATCCCATTCCCTGACAAGCCACAGTGTGTGTTGTTCCAATCCCTGTGTCCATGTGTTCTCATTGTTCAACTCCCACTTATGAGTGAGAACATGCAGTATTTGGTTTTCTGTTCCTGTGTTAGTTTGCTGAAGATGATGACTTTCAGCTTCATCCATGTCACTGCAAAGGACATGATCTCATTTCTTTTTATGGCTGCATAGTATTTTATGGTGCATATGTACCACATTTTCTTTATCTGGTCTGTCATTCATGGTCATTTGGGTTGGTTTCATGTCTTTGCTATTGTAAATAGTGCTGCAATAAACACACGTTTCTATATAGTAGAATGATTTATATTCCTTTGGGTGTATACTTAATAATGAGATTGCTGGATCAAATGGTATTTCTGGTTCTATTTTCTTGAGGAATCACCACACTGTTTTCCACAATGGTTGAACTAATTTACATTCTCACCAACAGTTTAAAAGCATACCTATTTCTCCACAGACTCACCAGCATCTATTGTTTCTTGACTTTTTAATAATGGCCATTCTGACTTCCATGAGATGGTATCTCATTGTGGTTTTGATTTGTATTTCTCTAATGATCAGTGATGTTCCATTGGTCTATCTGTCTGTTTTGGTACCAGTATCATGGTATTTTGGTTACTGTACCCTTGTTTGACAACAGGTAGAGTGATGTCTCCAGTTTTGTTAATTTTTGCTTAGGATTTTCTTGGTTATATGAGCTCTGTTTTGGTTCCATATGAAATTTAAAGCAGTTTTTAAAAAATTCTTTGAAGAATGTCAATGGTAGTTTGATGGGACTCATGATTTGGCTCTCTGCTTGTCTATTGTTGGTATATAGGAATGCTGGTGATTTTTGCACTTTAATTTTGTATCCTGAGGCTTTGCTGAAGTTGCTTATCAGCTTAAGGAGTGTTTGGGCTGAGATGATGGGGTTTTCTAAGTATAGAATCTGCAAATAGAGACAACTTGACTTCCTCTCCTCCTATTCGAATACTCTTTATTTCTTTCTTTTGCCTGATTGCTCTGGCTGGAACTTCCAATACTATATTGAATAGGAGTGTTCAGAGAGGGCAACCTTGTCTTGTGGCTTGTTTTCAAATGGAATCTTTTTTCTTTGTAACCTTCTTTACCAAAAATTCCTCTTTACTTTTATAACCTTTGAATTAGTTCAAAGTCATTTTCATTCTGTTAAAAAGTTAGGTTTTTTTACTACGTGTTGCTGTGCATGTCCTATGAATGGGGAGCAGATAAGGAGGTTATCTTCATACTGTAGAAGTTATTTTCCTTCAAGAGAGTGCCCATTTTTACTAGGGCTTGCTTGAATAGGTGTGGGCTATTTCTAAACCCCTGAGGTAGTAGTGTCCAGGTTGAAGTTATTGGTTAAGAATTTAGGTAGCTTTCCTTGGAGAAATAGGACTATTAGAAAGATTAATTCAGAGATCTGGTAAATATTAAGTGAGCACTGATCTTGGAAAGTATAGTCTTGTCCCAAAGAGGTGTAGGGTATTTAGACATTACCAGGGACTGATGGGAGAATGAAAATTGGTCCCTCAAGCAAAATAAAGAGGCGTGAATCTTTTCTTTTGGAGGGAGAGGATGCCATTTTCCCCAAAATTCCACCCAACAGGCTTAGCCTTGTCCTCCTTATTCTGCTCTCAGGTATAAAAGACTGAGAAGGCTAATCTAAGGACCTCCTATACAGGGACACTGGGTTCCAAGGCTGGCTTTTGTAATTTCCTCCCATTTCATTTTTAAGCCAAACAATATTACAAAGGAAACTTTAGTTTGGGGGAATGTATTTGAGAGGCATGTTGTGTGGTATGGAGATGTAATTACTCATCTATGAAGAAAGAACAGAGGAGAAAAAAAGAAAAAAGAATAAAGATATGCCCCTCTGTTTCTTTTTATTATCCTGAATTGGGCATCTCATATCATCCTTGAGTTCTGGAATGAACCGGCTTTACCATGTACCCTTGGTCCCATCTCATCATAATTACTTGAGAACAAAGGAAATCTGAAGTGAAGTTTGGGTTCCTTGTTAATCTTTGGGGTTCCTAAATAACCAGTCTTGCTGAGTACCCTTCCTAACCTTTCATCTGTGTTCCAATGGTAATCCATTAGCCTGAGACCACCCTTCGTTTCTGTCCTATGAGTCTCTTGGGCCTGCAGCCTTGGGCCAGCCTAGATTCTTATCTCTATGACCTACAGTGACTCTCACTCATTTAGTGAGTGCATTTTAGTAATAAGATGATTATCTCTTTCCTTGATCTCATTTTTTTAATTGCATTTTAGGTTTTGGGGTACATCTGAAGAACATGCAAGATAGCTGCATAGGTACACACATGGCAGTGTGATTTGCTGCCTTACTCCCCTTCACCTATATCTGGCATTTCTCCCCATGCTATCTCTCCCCAACTCCCCAACCCCCACTGTCCCTCCCCCATTTCCCCCCAACAGACCCCAGTGTTTGGTGCTCCCCTCCCTGTGTCCATGTGTTCTCATTGTTTAACACCCACCTATGAGTGAGAACATGTGGCATTTGATTTTCTGCTCTTGTGTTAGTTTGCTGAGAATGATGGTTTCCAGGTTCATCTATGTCCCTACAAAGGACACGAACTCATCATTTTTGATGGCTGCATAAGTCTATCATCAATGGGCATTTGGGTTGGTTCCAGGTCTTTGCTATTGTAAACAGTGCTGCAATGAACATTCGTGTGCATGTGTCCTTATAGTAGAACGATTTATAATCCTTTGGATATGTACCCAGTAATGGGATTGCTGGGTCAAATGGAATTTCTATTTCTAGGTCCTTAAGGAATCGCCACACTATCTTCCACAATGGTTGAACTAACTTGCACTCCCACCAACAGTGTAAAAGTGTTCCTATTTCTCCACATCCTCTCCAGCATCTGTTGTCTCTAGATTTTTTAATGATCGCCATTCTAACTAGTATGAGATGGTATCTCAATGTAGTTTTGATTTGCATTTCTCTAATGACCAGTGATGATGAGCATTTTTTCATATGTTCGTTGGCCTCATGTATGTCTTCTTTTGTAAAGTGTCTGTTCATATCCTTCACCCACTTTTGAATGGGCTTGTTTTTTTCTTGCAAATCTGTTTTAGTTCTTTGTAAATTCTGGATATCAGCCCTTTGTTGGATGGGTAGACTGCAAAAATTTTTTCCCATTCTGTTGGTTGCCGATTCACTCTACTGACTGTTTCTTTCACCGTGCAGAAGCTGTGGAGTTTGATTAGGTCTCATTTGTCTATTGATTATCTCTTTCCTTAGTTTCCCATTTCCCATGTTCTTTTAAGTAGATGAGAAGCCAGTTTTTTTTTTTTTTGTTTTTTTTTTTTTTAGCTAACTGCCAAAAGGGGGCTGTACTTCCCTCCCCACTCCCTTTGGATATGGCCTTGAAAGTTTTGATGCCTGATAAGGGCATGTAAGTGATTTTAAAAAAATAGAGTCTACAGGAGGATATGTGAGAAAGAGCAACACTCATGGAAAGCCTTTACATACTTATAAAAACAGTAGACCTTGGATTCAAGAAGGCAATATTTATTTGCCCTCTAGACATAAAGCAGTAATGTCTGGAGGACTTGGGGTGTGGGGTAAGAACTCAAAAATGGCAAAGGAAGAATTTCCCCTTCTCCCAAAGGGGTATTTACAAAAAGAAAAAGAAAAAAAAGCAAATTGGTGTACTCCTTAAAGGACCAGAGTCAGGCCCTATGCAGGCTGATAATCTGCTTTACAAGCTATCAAAAAACTCAGTCCTGGGGCATAATAAGAATGAAAAGCATATGCTAAGACATAAGAAGCTGGCAAAGTCAGAGTTCCAATTAGTGTCTTTCCCAGCCATGCGCCAATGGACAGGGGAAGGGCTGGATGTCATTTGAAATTTTAGAGTAAGAACAAGTATAAATTTTAGGGAATATCTGCAAGGGAGTCCACGTCTTTGCTGCTGCATTTATGCAGAGAGCCGTGGGCACAAGAATAATGAGTATTTTTTTAAGAAGTCATATGGCATGCAAAGAGGAAGTCTTGCCGCTGGAGATGGATGATCCAGCAAGTATGGAAGGCCATTTCAGAACACACACAGAGAAAAGAGAAGAATGGGAGATACAGGTTTTTGGGAAACAGCTCATTTTAGTTGAAAAAGCAGAGGAAACCCAAGACATTGCATGGCTTTAGGCCTTAGTCCTACACTCTTGTGAGCCTCCTGTCCAGGAGTGTCATTTTGGTACCTCAGATCTACTCATTGCAGACCCTAATTTCCTTCCCACCTCTGTGAGCCACCCATCAGAATGAACTGAGAAATCCACCATGGGGTGGACAGAGTCACTTGTGGTCAAGAAGAGTTGTTCTGGAGGTTGATTCGTAAAAAGGAGAGAGAAAGAGGAGAAGAAAACTGCATACAAGGGTTGAATGCCTTTAGCCGAAGAAGGTGAGGTATAGAGATCTCTTAGCGCTAGAAAAGTATTGGAAGTTATCCAAGTCACTTGGCACCAAAATATGTTACCAGTGGTGAATTCGTATGGGTCTGCAGCAACCTCAATTCTTTCCTCCTCAGAAGAAAGAATTTGACTGAGGAGCATAAGGCAGAAAAAGAGACCAAGGCAAGTTTCAGAGCAGGAGTGAAAGTTTATTAAGAAGCTTAAGAGCAGGAACAAAAGGAAGGAAACAAAAGTACGTTTGGAAGAGGCCCGAGTGGGCATCTTGGAAGTCAAGTGCCCAGTTTTATCTTGAAGCTAGGATTTTATATGCTGATCACCATTCAGTGTTTTGCACCCCTTTTCTCTTGATTCTTCCCTTAGGGTGAGCTGCCTGCATGCATGATGGTCTGCTAGTACTTAGGAGGTAAGCATGTACAGTGGGTTTACTGGAGTTATATGCATGCTCACCTGAGGCTTTCTTTACTTTTTTGGTGGAATGCCCCTGGAATATCATACTCTGCTATTTTGCCTCTTAATGCATGTGCTTGAGCCCATTCACCCAATTCCTAAAGCTGCTAATTATCAATTTCAGGTGTTTTTAATGTATTGGTGAATGGTGTCTCCCTAGCATTGCTGTGAACAACTATTATTTTGGAGAGGCAGCGTGACAACTGCCTGATCATCGCCTGATAATTGCCTGACATTCCTGATGGGTGGGGGGAGCCCTCTTTTGCCCTGCTTATGCCTGACTACCTACTGTAACAGAAATTAAATATCAGCTCTTGAATGATTTTGGGGTTAACAATGAAATCAAAATGAAAATTAAAAAAAAATTTAAGTGAATGATAATAGTGATACAACTTATCTAAGCCTCTGGGATACAGCAAAAGTGGTGCCAAGAGAAAAGTTCACATTTAAATGCCATCAAAAAGTCTGAAAGAGTGCAAATATACAACCTAAGTCACACCTCAAAAAATACAGAAACAAGAACTAAACCCAAGCCCAGCAGAAGGAAAGAAATAACAAAGATTACAGCAGAACTAAATGAAATTTTTAAAAAGTACAAATGATAAATGAAACAAAACGCTAGTTCTTTGAAAAGATAAAAATTGATGGATCATTAGTGAGATTAACCCAGAAAAGAAGAGAGAAGGTCCACATAAGCTCAATTAGAAATAAAACTGGAGATATTAAAACTAATACCACAGAAATACAAAAGATCATTCAAGGCTACTATGAAATTAAAACAAAAAAAAACACAAATGATAAATGAAACAAAAATCTGGTTCTTTAAAAAGATAAACAAAATTGATAGACCATTAATGAGATTAGTGACCATGGAGATTATAGAGCATAGTGGAGGACCACAATAACATTTTGGGTCCTCTGGAATCAATGTCAGCTCAGAGCCAGTGTCCAGTAGTCCCCGAAATGTCTGATCACTTCCCTTTCCCCAGTGCATAGTTACCTTCGTAAAAAGCCCAAGGTGTCCTTGGAGAAGAATGGGAGAAAGATTAATAGGATAAGTTGTCAATAGTGTGGTGGAGTCCTTCCTCAAGGGGACCCAGCTTCCCCCTTCATTCAAGGGGTTCTGGGTCTGTAAACTGGTTCAAGTCTGGAAATTTATTGAGGGGACGTGATTCTCTGTTTCTATAATTCAAATTAGTCTTTTGTCCACTCAACCTGGACGTTTCTGCTTATATAAGTTAAGTAGGAATGCACTAGACTTCTTATCAATTTCACTTCTATAAATACCATGATTAATTATCCAATGCCAGAGCTCTACACAAGTCAGACTATTTTGACTGCTTCTTGGGCTCTGTTGTCCCTGATAGTAGCTATGCTCATTTTGCCTTTGATGGTTGAGTGCCGCCACTTGGCTCCTGCCACCTTGGGATCCAATTATTCCCACTGCATATAAATTTTGCAGTTGAGTAATTGCAGTTCCCACTGTTAGATATGACATACATAGAAGAGCAATTGGAGGGCTCTTCAAAGATGCAGGTGCTACCCTCACAAATCTATTTCACAAAGCATTGGTCAAATGTACATTTTCTGGACCTGCTCAGCTGGGATGAGTAGGTCTAAAGTGACTGACTAATCCACTCCAGCATCCCAATCTCCCTGAGCCTTTGGATCTCTTCCTCTACATTAAACCAAGGGAAATCAGGTTTCCAGCTTGCTCACAGAGGGCCATATTTTAATCCATATTTTAGCTAACCAAGAAAATAAACTATTAGTACACTTTTTAACCCCCTGAGCTGCAATATTAAATGAAAAATCAATATTAGGTGGGCCCAACTCAATAAATTCAGCCAGATCCAACGCTATTCCTTTCATCTTTATCTTATACCCTTAATATCCATTCTCATGCCTGGTCTCCACATTTCCACTTATATAAAATTAGAAAATGTAAGCAGTTCTTTTTTAGTGTAGTGTCCTCCTCATGGGTCACACTCAGAACCTCACCTCTAGAAGCCCACTGGGACTTTAGTCTAGTTATAGATCTGGAAGCAAACAAGGGGGTTGGGGAGGGCCTCTGAGGGGAATCAACATTATCTTGCCTAGCAACTGCCTCAGGGAGGCCATCACTGTTGCCTCAGGCAGCACAGGGTTTATCTCCTCAGACAAAGATCGAAAGGCTGATGGCAGAGTGGGTCGGGGAAGGAATGTTGCCCCTGTTGGGGATAGGGAAGCTGTTTTTTCTGGCAAAAATGGTTAATCAGAATTAACAAGCTCAGTATCCCCAGCTTCATGAGGGTCCTCCCACATGTCCCCATTCCAAGTTACAGGGTCCTATTCTTTTCCAATCAATGCCTTCACTTTAACAGTAGACATCTGGGCAAGGCTGTGCATGCAACTTTCATTGCAGGTCAGCCACTCATTTGATAAGAGCTTGTGTCTGATTTTCCACAATTTCAGCTCTTTCTCTACAGGAAATAAGACTATCTCTCAGGGGATTCTGAGCAGATTTGAGGCTGAGTATCTGCTTCTGAAGCTTGGAGTTAGAATCCCTGAGTTCATCATTTTCTTCCATCACTTTGTCTAGTCAACTGAGGAGTAACCAACCAACTTCATTATCTTTGTTGGTTCTCTACATATAGTCAAAAATATGCATAGATCCATTAAACTCCTTGCCTGTCATAACTGTGAATCAGGAATGTCAAATGCATTTATTTTGCATAACTCTCTAAACACTTCATGCCAAGGACTATCAGGGTCCTCCATACTATTAGAACTAGAGTCCTTAGCATTCTGGGGTCTAATCATATTAAGCAGCCAACTCCAGAAACACCCAAACAAACTAAAGAACTCTATCCTTAATATTCCGTTCCTCTAGAACCACTCCTGGACCAAAACCTATATTATTCAGTGTTCTGTAGAGGGGCAAAAATAATAGGATATATATATGAGAGTTTATTAAGGAGTATTAAGTCACATGATCACAAGGTACCACAATAGGATGTCAGCAAGCTGAGGAGCAAGGAAGTCAGTCCATGCTCCCAAACCTGAAGAACTTGAAGTCCAATCTTCAAGGGCACAAAGCATCCAACATGGGAGAAAGATATAGGCTAGGAGGCTAAGCCAGTCTAGTCTTTTCATGTTTTTCTGTCTGCTTTTTATTCTGACTGTGTTGGCAGCTAATTAGACTGTGCCCACCCAGATTAAGGGCGGGTCTGTCTTTCCCAGTCAACTGACTCAAATGTTAATCTTTTTTGGCAACACTCTCACAGACACACCCAGGAACAATACTTTGCACCCTCAGTCAAATCAAGTTAACACTGAGGTATTAACCTAAATCATTCTATGAATCCTGCAACAACCTAACATCAAATCCAGGAAAGAACATAACAAAAAAAAAAAGAAAGAAAGAAAGAAAGAAAGAAAACTATAAAAACAATGTTCCTGGTAGTACTATTTTTAGTTTTTTTAGTTTTTTGAGGCACCTCCATACTGTTTTCCACAATGGCTAATTTTATTTCCACAAACAGTACACAAAGTTTCCTTTCTTCCACATATGCTCAAGCAGATTTTGAATGTTCTTATCCATAAATGGTTGAAGTGATAGGTAGGCTAATTACCCTGATTCAATCATTATACATTGTATACATGTATCAAAATACCACACTATATCCCATAAATATGTAAAATTACGTGTCAATTTAAAATAATCATAAAAGCAAAAAAAAAAAAAAAAAAAAAGAAAAGAAAGCCATCTCATTTACAGTAGTCACACAAGAAATATAAACGAGAATAAATATAAACATGGATGTTAAAGATCTGTACAATGAAAATTATAAATCCAATGAAAAAAATTAAAGTGGACACAAAAAAGTAAAACAACATTCATATTTATGGAAAGAATATCATGAACATTACCATAGTGCTCAAAGTTATCTACAGATTCAATAAAATCTTTATCAAAATACTAGTGACATTCTTCACAAAATAGAAAGAACAACTCTAAAATTTGTATGAAACCTCAAAAGATCTTGAATAACCAAAGCAATCCTGAAGCGGGGAGGAAAAAAGAACAAAGCCACTACCTGACCTCAAAATATCTACAAACCTATAGTAACCAAAGCAGCATTGCACTGGCACAAAAATAGACACATAGACCAATGAGACAGAATAGAGAATGCAGAAATAAATCCATATATTTAGAGTCAACTGATTTTTGACATTGTAGAAAGGAAAATCTCTTCTGTAATATTTTAAACTTTATTCATTTATATTTCATTTTGCTTATTTTTTTCTGATCCTGCTTTTTTTTGTCTCTTACTGAGTGTATTAGTTTCCTAGGACTGCCACAACAAAGTACCACAAACTGGGTGGCTTAAAACAACAGAAATTTATTGTTTTACAGTTCTGGAGGCTAGAAGTGTAATTTTAACATGTAAGCAAGGTTGGTTCCTTCTGAATATTTTGAGGGAGAATGTGTTATGTGCCTTTCTCTAGCTTCTGGTGATTCGCTGATGATCTTTGGTGTACCTTGGTTGTAGATGCATCACCCCAGCCTCTGCCTTCATGTTTGGATGGCATCCTCTTTGTGTGCATGCCTGTTCCCTTCATATGGCATTGTCGTTTTAAGGATATAGTCATATTGAGTTAGAGATCCACTCTGCTCCAGTGTGACCCCATTTTTTAAAAATAATTTTTTGAGACAGAGTTTTGCTCATTGCCCAGACTGTAGTGCAGTGGTGCAATCTTGGCTCAGTGCAACCTCTGCCTCCTGGGTTCAAGTAATTTTCCTGCCTCAGCCTCCGGAGTAACTGGAATTACAGGCATCCACCACCACATCCAGCTATTTTATTGTGTGTTTTTAGTAAAGATGGAGGTTGCATCATGTTGGCTAGGCTGGTCTCAAACTCCTGGCCTCAGGTGATCCACCCACCTTGGCCTCCCAAAGTACCGGGATTACAGGCATGAACCACTGTGTCCAGCCAACCCCATTTTATCTTCAGTATTTACATCTTCAAAAACCCTATGTTCAAATAATGCCATATCCTGAGGTACTGGGTGTTATAACTTCAACATATATATGTCGGGGAGACACAATTTAACCTATAATTATATACTTTCCATTGTGTTCTTTGTGCTGCTTCCAACTTGGCCATTGTTTCTATGATCATTTTATTTTTCTCTTCTACTTTCCCCCCTGAGCACTGCCCTCATTTTTTAGTCTTATTTGACTATCTGCCCATTTCTTCCTTTTATCTCTGCTTGAGTTCTTGTTTTAGAAAGATATTATTTGCTTAGTAATTTTTGTGCTTTTGGTCATAATTTTATTTGAAACGTGTTTTTCTCATGTGTGTTCTTCACCTACCATTGTTTACTACTATTTCATAGTATTTATGTATAGCTCTGATATTAATTCATTATTATTCATCCTTAATGAGGTCATGTCTTCCTGGAACAACTATTAGGAGGTTCATGAAAGACAACTAAGGCAGTGTTTTGGTTTCATTAGTAGCCTTCCATTAAACTTCTTGTGACACTTGGATTGGGTTGTGTGTATGACTTTGTTTTCCCATTTGGGAGAGATTAGTAACTGCAGAACATGACATTTCCATTTTTCTTCCATGTTGCCTAAAAGTTTGTTTATTGCATATAAAGTACGTATTTGTGTCTCTGCATTCAGCCCTGCTTCTTCCGCCATTTTGTAGTGTAAAGCATGTGTATGGAAACTCCCATAGCTAGACCCTACAGCATCTACCCCTTGGTCTAAATTAGATTGTGTTGCTTCTTGCTTGTTGAGTGTGCTCCTGACTGTGGAGAATTCCTCCATCTACTGGTTTATCCTGAGAATTGCAACAAATTTCTCTGCATTTTTAGTAGAGATGGGGTTTCACCATGTTGGCCAGGCTGGTCTTGAACTCCTGACCTCAGGTGATCTACCCACCCTGGCTTACCAAAGTGCTGGGATTACAGGCATGAGCCACTGCACCTAGCAAAAATTTTTTTAACCCAGTGGAGAACCAGAAATAAATCCACATGCTCAGAGTCAACTGTTGTGTTTGACTTTGTTTTCTCATTTGGTAGAGATTAGCAACTGCAGTGACATTTCTATTTTTCTTCCAATTTCCCAAATTCCTCATGACTGTGTGAACACATGAAGTTATAATAAAATGGGGTTTGTCGATCTATCTTATATATCACATTACCATACTGCAATGGTTCTAAAACTTTTATTCATGTACTAACATTTCTAAAATAAGACTGTCTTATAATCAATGGAATCATACCATTGTTATCAGTATTTTGATATAGTTGTTGCTTGGGCATGCGGGAGCTTGCTCATAGCTGTTCATATTGTTACCACTTCAAAAGAATTATGCTCACTGTTGATGCTCTATGCATTCAATTTAATTGATATGTGCAATATACCCAAATTGAACACACTGATTCATCACTGAAACAAAATGTTATTAAGTACACAGAAAGGTATGAAAATAGTATTTCAGGGCATAAATTTGATATTAGTAATGCACATATTCATTGTTGGAGGGACAACTGCATTTCCATATATTCTTACAAAGCAACAACCAAATGCTTTATAGGGCCTAAGAAAGAATGGTATGCACAAGTAGGTGAGTCTCTATTATGCTGTTCTATTATTAAGATTGATGCAAAATGATTGCCTATCACTGACTAAGCAGTGCAACTGAAGGCAGAAGAAATTGCAAAATACTCCAGAATAGATCAAAGAAATTTCGAGCCAGAGAGAGGCTATGTGACTGACTCAGGTTGGGTAGAAATATCACTAATGCATCAAATATCAACTTGTTAGAAGCTTCCTGCTGTCACATTTGATGGCAAAATTTTACTGTACTAGACAGCTTAAAGAGCTTCCATCTGTCATAAATCACCTCCTTCTCTCCGTCTCTCTTTTGTTTTTTCCTCTCTCTCTCTCATTTGAGATGTAAGCTCTTTCTCTTTTTTCCCCCAGTCTAAGGCATACTCTTTATTTTTCTTATGTGGATCATGGCTCTTTCTCTTGAGCACATATATCTTATAAGCTCTAACTGCTGAACTATCCTTTCTTCCTGAAAATCTCCCTCTGAGTAAACAAGCAGAAAAATATTAGAATTTCGCTCACCCATTTCCATTTATTTCCAAGGATTTTGGCATCATCTGAAGGCAAAATAAAAACTGGAATGCTTACCTACATGTAGACTTCCCTTTTGTACTTTCAATTTTAAGTAAGTGTTCTAGAATATCCCTGTCAACTGCCATATCTGTTATGGTGTGCCTCTGGCTCTTATGATGGCTTATATCACACTTCAGCTCATGGAAAAGTTAACTATATTAGGAGATCTGCAGAAGGAGATAATCATCTTGGCCCCAGAAAAGCGGAATGAGTTTCTGAGATTTTATGTCAATGTAAATCCAGGCCAAAATGAAATACTTTAAGGTGAACTTAAAATATTTCATTGACCCTTCTGTGGAGGCTCTTATCTTTACCATACACATTTTCTATATTAATATAATATAGCTTTTTGGGGTCCGTTCTGACTCACCTAGGATTCTGAAGGCACTTTACATACTACAGTAGAGTTCTGAGTGTTTTCAAGGTTACTAAAGTTTCCCACAGGTCACCAGAATCATATTTTCTGAGTATTTTTTACCCATTCCCATCCATATGAAGTTTCTCTTCTGGGCCTGGCATTATTTTCTTTTATTCTACTCAAGTCTTCACAAGACACACCTGCCTTTTGACTCTTAGGGCTGTCAGCCTAAACCCACAATAGTGTGGAAGCTGTGAAAGATGGCTCAGTCTTTTGTGCTGTAGGCATCCTTTCAAAAGGACTCCATAGGCAGAGTTAAGCAGACATACAAAATCTCCCTGCTTCTCACCCATTAATTTCAGTCACTTTCATAGTACAGAGAAAACCCTTTCACATTTTAGAAGTTGAATTTGCATAAATGTGCATAACATTTATGTTTCTGCCCTTTCCCTTCAACTATTTTCTGTTTCAATAATTCATCATCACCTGCCCTTTCATCCTGAAGATTTATATTTTGAAAATCATGTAAAAGCAGTTATATGGTTCATTATTCACATGGAAACATGCTTTCAGTGTACGATGGCTCTTTGCTCTTTATCTCTGGGCGCAGAAAACTCTTCCCTATTTGTAGTGCTCTGTGCCATGCTCTATCTCCTTCTGCACATATTTTTCTTTTTTTAAATAAATTAATATGAAAACCAAAATTTATAACCACATTTAGATGCACATAAGAAAGAACTCTCTATAGATGAACATTCTATATATGTGTAATGGGAAAAAAAAAAGTAAATGAGAATGTTTCTGAAGTTTGTTGAAAGTTTTTCCCATGAAGCATAGAACAGGTAAAAAATTTATATGCCTTACTGAACTTCTAAAATTACCTAAACTTCTGATTTATCAAAGCACCCCACTATCTCAGTGACTGTGTTACATCCCCAAGTAAACTAATGACATGAAATTGTTAAGTCTTCCTGAACCCAATGGAAGGTCACAGTTGACAAGACATTGTGATGACTACAGCACCAATAAAATAAGTTCAACAAAATACAGCCAACTATAAAAACAGATGAGAGGTTTAATTTTTTAAGCTTTAAAATATTTGTTATTCTCACTGTATACATCTACAGCAAAGAGATACAATGAATAAAACAGAAAAAAATATCAACCTAATAAAACACCCAATGAAATAACTAAACTAAAAACAATGCACAATGGGAATTGGGACTGTCATTTCCCATAAAGTAATTCCAAGGCTCAATAAATGTCAAAGTGAAAAATCTGTCATTGAGGAAATTAGAAGAGAGCAAGAGGAAGATTGGTCTCATAGAAAGGAACAGAAACACTTTTTTTTTTTTTAAGAACTAAGGACAAAGGCCTTACATCAGAGCAACAATAAATTTACTCCAATGGCATAAATGGGCTTTTACAAGACAAGGTATGACTCATAACAAAAATGTTCCTTTCATGATGACATTTTTTTAATAAAAAGAGAGGAAAAGAAAAAATAATTTAAGGATTTGTCTCAATAGTTTGACAACCATTGGCTCAACATTCAAGCTTAAGAGTAAAGTTATTAGAAAGCTGATTGGTTTTTTGCTGTGCATGAGAGAGGCTTGTTGTGTGAGTTTTAGCAAAGAGTTGTGGAGATAGGGTTGACTCTTTGAAAGACCGTCTAATACTAATATGCTTAAGTCTTACTACACCAGTCAGTTTCCTAGGGAGGAAACTTCCAATATCTTGCCTGTCGTGAAGAGAGGGGATGGCAGTGGACAAAGAAGCTTGGGTTTCAGACTTCTGGGAGCCAGAAGGAACCTCATCACTTAGTATTCTGACTTTATTTAGGTCTTGTGTTTCTGGCATGGCACTCCAACTCTTAGCTGAAATCTGAGATTTAAGAGCTAACTTCTCTAGTTTTTTTTTCCCCCATGTGAAAGGAATGGTCTTGTGAGTGTACTGTGAGGATGAGGGGTGGCTGTTTGTTTTACTGCTTTTTGGTAAATTTTTCTATTTCCAGTGCTGACTTGTACCCATGATTTTAGTCTTCTTCAATAAACTCCTCTAGACTTTTTTTTTTTTTTTTTTTNGGCTTCCCTGTGTCATTCCTAAAAGCCAATACTCCCTCTCACACTACAACGAATACCAGGCATTTGAGTTTTAGTTTTCTCTGATCTCTTTAGTAATTTAAGACTCATCTATCCTCAATTCATCTTCTAAATATTATAGATCTTTACAATGTACTGTGATTGACTTCTTTTTTTCTTTTTTAAAAAACATTGAAAATTATACTTTTTCATTCCTTTGTTGTCAGTTTTATCGGAGTTAGGAAGGGAGCAGAAGTAAACATGTTTAACAAGAAGTTCCTAATAATTTAATAAGACACAGATGTATGTTTTATAAAAACATTCGCAAAGGGGGTTCTCATGATAAATGAGGTTCATATCTTAGGAAGAAGGTGACAGGTCTCACAACAGTAAGAGTAAATTTTATTCACAGGATGGTTCCGCAGAGCTATGGTAATTTATAAGAACTCACAGATGAGAGCCTATAACATGCATAAGTTTGTGGGGTTGTCACTTGATACTCAGACATACAAGGGGCATGATAGTTATGGACCTTACCATCGGCTTAAGACTCCTTGTATACAAACTTTATAGAACCCTAATTGCATCTCTTTCCCCAATTGTACACCTCTTTCCTCTAGTTGTACCCTCTTTGAGCTTTATTTCATTATTTATAAAATAAAGATACTTTTACCTACTTCATGGTGTAGTTATTAGCATTTAGTGAGATAATGCATGCAAAATATTTAGCTCACATGAGCTCAGTCAATGACAGTTAAGTTAAATATCCAGAAGTTCCTGGATTAAAGTCAAGGCCTGGAAAAAATCAGTTGGTTTTTTTCTGCTTCTATGTCACATTTTTTGGGACAGCTTATTCCATCTGTAAGCAGCTCTGATGACTGGAAAGCTTATCTTTATGTCAAGCTTATTTTATTATCTCATTCATATTTTAAATGGCTAAGGACAGCAGGGAACAGGATGGACCCTAGCCCTGTGGAACCCTAGCCATTGTGGAACTTATAGTCAACATTATTACTTTTTATTTTTCTCCTGAATCTTTCTATATGATTATTTTCCTCTTGTCTTAAGAATACATTTTAGAATTTTCTTTAGCATGGGTCTGCTAATAGTGAAATCTGTTTTTATTTGCCCGAAAATGTTTCTAATTGTCTTGATTTTTCATGAATTTTTTGAGAATAAGAATATTGTTTAAGAATTTTTTTTCTGTCTGGATTGGCAGTTATTTTTTTTTTCAACAAGTTGAAAGTATCACATGTTTTATGTTCTCTGTTGCTGTGGTTGAAAAGTCAGTTGTTAGTCTAAACCCTGCTCTTTTGGGAAACTCTGTCCTTTTTTCTCTGACTACTTTGGAGGTATTATCTTTACCTTTGGGTTTTCTTTAACTGTTGCAAATTTCTTTTTATTTATTTTTCTAGCACCAGAGGCATATCTCTGGCCTCAAGCACAAGGCTGCCACATATAGACACAGACTCCAGGCCTGTCAAGGCTGGTCCCTGCAGCTCCATTCTCCAATTTAGCCCTTACTGCCTCATGTTCCAGCAACACAGGGTTCAAGTCCACACCTGAAGACCCAGGAAAAAGACCCATCTTCATTTGCTCAAGTCCCAGATCTTCCCCAGTCCCTGGCTAGTACCTAGGGACTCAGCTCTAGGCCCATCCCAGTGGACTCAGGCACCAGGCCTGTCCCAGTGAACACAGGGATCAGGCCCATCCTAGTACCAGGCTGACCACTGCAGACTTAGGCTCAGGGTCCATCTCAGCTCCTGGTAAGTCCCTGTGAACTTAGGTGCCAGGCATCCATCTGGGGCCAAACCTGCCCAAAGACTCCAGCAGCAAGCCTCCCCACAGATCTCACCGGAAAGCCTGCCCCTGCCCAAAATCTCTGTATGAGCTGACTGATAAAGAGCTTTCCCAGACAAAACCTATCTGCAAATATTAGAATAAGTCTCTACTTTTTCAAGTGTACATATATCAGTATAAGGCAACAAGAAACATGAAAAATCAATGAGATATAACATCACCAAAAGAATACTATAATTTCTAGTAGCTGACCCCAATAAAATGGAGATGCACAAAGTGTCTGATAAAGAATTTAAAATAATTGTGTTAAGGAGGTTCAGTGAACCTCAAGAAAATGGAGAGAAACAATTTAATTAAATCAGAAAAACAATAAATGACCAAAATGATAAATTTAACAGAGAGAATGAAATTATTAAAAAAACAAAACAAATTATGGAGTTAAAAAAATGAATAAAAATTTTTAAATGTAACAGACAGAATTAACAATAGAATTGATAAAGCAGAAGAAATAAAATCTGTGAAGTTAAAGACAGGTTATTTGAAAATATACTATCAGAGAAAAAAATATAAAAGAATAAAAGGGAATAAAGAAACCTTACAGGATTTGTGGAAGAGCATCAAAAAGGCAAATGTTTGAGATATAGGAGTTTAAGAAGGAGAAGAAAAGGACAAAAGGGTAGAACACTTACTTTAAAAAAATAGCAGAAAATTTTCCAAATTGGAGAAAATATAAATATCCAAGTACAGGAAAGTCAAAAGCCTAAATTAGATTCAATCCAAACAGGACTATCCTAAAACATATAACCAAACTGAAAATTCAAAGACAAAGACAGGCTTCTGAGAGCACAAGGGAATATAAGCATATCACATGTAAGCAGAGCTTTAATAAAGCTAGCAGGCTTCATAGCAGAAATTTGACAGGCGAGGAAAGAATAGTCTCACATAGTCAAAGTGCTAAAGGAAAAATACTGCAAACTGAGAATATTGTACCAGGCAATTCTGTCCTGAAATGAAGGAGAAATGACAAACAAGAGCTTAGAAAGCTCATCATCACTAGAAGTCTTGTAAGAAATGTTAAAGGGACTCCTCTAAGCCGAAAGAAAGAGGCACCAATTAATAACATGAAAACATATGAAAATATAAAACTCACTGTCAAAAGTAAGTACATAATCAAACTTAGAAAATTCTAATACTGAAATTATTGTGTGTAAATCACTTGTTTCTTTAGTATAAAGGTTAAAAACAAAACTATTAAAATATGAACAACCATAATAATTTGTTAAGCGATGTACAACATTAAAAAGTATAGTCGGGTGCAGTGGCTCATGCCTGTAATTCCAACAGTTTGGGAGGCCAAGGTGGACGGATCACCTGAGGTCAGGAGGTCAAAACCAGCCTGACAAACATGGAGAAATCCATCTCTATTTAGAAAGAAAAAAAAAATACAAAAAATTAGCCAGGCACGGTGGCACATGCCTGCAATCCCAGCTACTCTGGAAGATGAGGCAGAAGAATCACTTGAACCTGGGAGGCAGAGGTTGCAGTGAGCCAAGATCACACCATTGCACTCCAGCCTGGGGAACAAGAGTGAAACTCCATCTTAAAAAAAAAAAAGTATAAATTGTAACTTTGAAAACATAAAATGTGGGGAAGTGAAATAAAAAGTTTGAGTGTTTTTTTTAATATAATCAAAATTAAGTTATCAGTTTAAAATAGGCTGTTATAACTATAAGCCTCATAGTAACCACAAAGCAAAAACCTATAGTAGATTCACAACAGATAAAAAAGTAAAGAATCAAAGCACAGAACTAGAGAAAATCACCTAATCAAAAAGAAAAACAGCAAGAAAGGAAGAAGGATCTATAAAACAATCAGAAAGAAGCAAAATGACAGTAGTAAATCCTTACCTATCAATAATTAGCTTTAATCCCACTACTGGGTATATATTCAAAGTATATGAAATCAGTGTGTTGAAGAGATATCTGCATTCTCATGCTCATTGCGGCACTATTCACAGTTTCTGAGATATGTAATCACCTTAAGTGTCTATCAGCTGATGAATGGATAAGGAACATGTTGTATATGTACATAATGGAATGCTCTTCACCCTTAAACAAGAAGGAAATTCTGTCATTTGCAACAACATGGTTGAGCCTAGAGGTCATCATGCTAAATGAAATAAGCCAGGCACAGGAAGACAAATACTGTATGATCTCACTTATATGTAGAATCTAAAAAAGTTAAACTCATAGAAGCAGAGAGTAGAATGGTGGTTACTAAGATGTGGATGGGGAGCAATTTAGGAAGATGTTGGTGAAAGGATCGAAAATTTCAATTAGATAGAAATAAGCTCAAGGGATCTATTGTAAAACTTGGTGACTATAGTTAACGACAATGTATTTTATTCTTGAAAATCACTAAGAATACATTTTTTGTTCTCACCACAAAAAATGTTATGTAATGTAATGCATATGTTAATTAGCATGATTTAGCTATTCTATAATGTATATATTTTAAAACATCATGTTGTCTAGGATAATATATATAATTTTGTTAATTTTTTTTATTTTAAAAAAGAACGGTCATCATTTGAAGAGTCATGTTTTCAGGTTGAAGATCCCAATAATTATTTGAAAGGTAAAGAAACATGACACAGTTTTATATTAGTTCCTTATTGTTGCTCAATCAAATTACCACAAATTTACCTGCTTACACCACACAAATTTATTTTCTTATTATCTGAAGGTTAGATCTCTGACATTGGTTTCATTGGGCTAGAATCAAGGTATCAGGCAAAAATGCATTCCCTTCGGCAATCCCTAGGGAAGAATCTGTTTTCTTATTTTTTCCTGTGTCTAGAGGTTACCTGAATTCCTTGGCCCATGACCCCTTCCTTCATCTTCAAAGCCAGCAGTGGTCTGAGTCCTTTTCATTACAGCTTACTCTGATTTTCTGTTCATCATCACATCTCTTTCTGTGATTTCTTCTGCCTATCTCCTCCACTTTCAAGAACGCTTATAATTACACAAGGCTTCTCTCAATAACCCAGGATAATCTCTCTATCTTGAAGGCAGTTTATTAGCAACCTTAATTTCATTTGCAATCTTAATTCCCATTTGCTGTATAATGTAATTGATTCTAGAGCTTAAGATGTGAACATCATTGGGAGGCCATTATTCTATCATGTGTCCTAAGGGTAAATTATTGAAAAAGAGATAGGCAAGGTATCATGGCCCCAGGAAAATGAACTGGGGTTCATGGTAGAGCTCTGGTTCTAGTGAGGAAATAGAATGTAGATTAGAACAAAAAGTGATACTTATGTGGGTTGGGAGCTCACAAAGGGAGTTAGGGAGCTATTTTTGTTGGGTGAGGATAAAGACAAAAATACATGCTCATATCTGCATATTTTGTATGCACTTAGGTGCTAGTTCCTGCTCAGTCCTGGCTCCATTGGCCCTGCCCCAAACTAAGCAAAGTGAAGTAGCTTGGCAGAAGGATGCTAAAAGACAAACGAAATTTGGAAACAAATTTTTTGTTGTTGTCCACTTTTAAAGGCAAAACTCATGTGTCATACAAAAATACTCCTTAGGGACCTGTGGCAATTTGAAAAGTATACTTTCTATCCCATCCTTTGTGGTAGGGGTAGGAAAAGGAGGGCATGTTTCTTGCTTTATGCCTAACAGCCCTTTCTCTAAGCAGTGAGATCTCTTGGATTTTCCTGATGATTTCCACCAAAGTAACTTCTTGTTAATGACCTTGAGTATACCTGCCACTATACAATGCTTCTCAGAAATACAAAAGTGCTGTCTTCACTTCGCCAACACCAACTGGACTCTTCTTTAGACACTGATGAATGCCGGAATTGGGCTAGAGTCTTTTCTTACTTGCTGGGATGCATTTTCTGAGGATTACTGGTATATTAGTCTGTTTTCACACTGCTTTAAAGAACTGCACGAGACTGGGTAATTTATAAAGGAAAAAGATTTAATTAACTCCCAGTTCACCGTGGCTGGGGAGGCCTCAGGAAACAATCATGGCAGAAGGCGAAGGGGAAGCAAGACACCTTCTTCACATGGCAGCAGGAAGGAGAATGAATGCAGGAGGAACTACTGAATGCTCATAAAACCATCAGACTTCATGAGAACTCACTCAGCGTCACAAGAACAGCATGGGAGAAACCATCCCCATGATCCAATTAACTCCTTCTGGTCTCTTCCTTAACACATGCAGGATTGTGGGGGTTATGGGGATTATAGTTCAAGATGAGATTTGGGCAGGGACACAGCCGAGTCGTATCAACTGGCTTTTCCTGCTCAAAAATAAAGACCTACAACTTTTCCAATTCTCGCTGGCTTGCATGCTAGTACATTTGGTAGGCTTAATAACTGGTTGAATGGCCATTACCAGACAGACATTTCTACTTACAGTAGAGCAAGTCCTGTCTTAATAAATCTTTTTTTCTTTTCCTTACCAGTGATAAGGAGCTAAAAACAGTAACAAACATGTTGAATGTCAAATTATGGTTATGAAAGGTCTTATCAGGTCAAAACAATTGACTGATCTAACAAGACTAATTTAATAAAGATTTATGTAAGATTCTTCCCTTGTCCCACCCCTCCAAAAAAAATCAAACCAACTAATAAAAGTACAAAGGTAGATTAAAATATGGTTTAGCTTTAGTTCATATAAAAAAGAGTCAAGGGCTTTGGTCAGTTACACACAGCAGTGCATAGCAGCTTCCGAGAAAGCTCTGTCCTGTTACTTTGCCTATATTACTCTATAGTTGTCCTGTTACTCTAGCCTATATTACCAGAATTGTGTCACCTAGCCTGAGGGAGGAAATGATATTCCTTCAGTTTTCATCAGTTTACAGTGTGTTGTGTAGCACTTTATTTTGAGGCACCTCAATGTAGAAGATTTGAGAGGAGCAAGACCTATAAACACTGTCAACTGAGGGATAAGTGTCTACAGAAATTAGAGATGTTTTGCCTAATGATTAAAGATTCAGGAAGCCAGGATAACTCTTCAGATCTTAATAGTTCTATATGGCCTCAAGCATCCAAAACCTGCAAGCAGGAACCTCAGAAAGATAAGTTTTTGCCACAATGTCTAGTAGTTAGGAATGTCTTAATCTACATTAGGTTTACTCGGAAGACTGTGAGGGCTTTGACTTGGGAGAACTTTAAGCAAAGGTCATGGCTGCTGACAGAGGGCCTAAGCTACAGATGGGAAGTTAATTAGATGACCCTGAATTCACTATAATTCTGCCAACTCTTCAGTGAATTTTTCGGGCAGTCTTAGCCTTAGTTGAAAATCTACAGTAGGCCAAGATAGCCATTTGAAACCCTCAACCTACCCCCAGTATGATCTTCCTTATGTGCCATAGCTAAGCGCTCCTCCTCCCTCAGATACTCACCATCAGCTGTATCACTGACTCCCCACAGATATGCTCTAATGAGACATCCTTATGCTAAATGAAATGTAAATGTTTGTCTTTTAAGCTTTGTCTCTGGACTTAGGCTCTGCCTCATATTCTTTAGGCACCCTTTTCACTCTAGCCCTTGGTATGGCAACTAATGCCTGCGAATGTAGCCTCAGAGCACTTCTGTTCAGCTCCACCAGGAATCTCTTGATTTCTGCCTCTTAGCACTTCTCACCACCGCCTCCACCACTGCCTCCCTAATGCCTGCCGAAACTTGTTCAGCTATTTTAATCTCTGGAAAGCTGGAAGTAAGATGCAGTTAATATCGCATGAAGCATTCACCAATGGGAAACAGAATTTGCTTGATAAGTATTCTCCCTTTGCATCCCTTGAATGAATAACTCTCAGGTGAATTATCATCAGCTCCTCAGATGTTTCCATGTGGCTTGAGTTTCAGCTGTCCACAGTGGTAAAAAAAACTTTAATAACACACCCTTGGATTATTTTTCCTCTCTTCCCTGTCCTCTACTTTCATTCTTTGTGATCGTTTTCTAAAATAAACTATATGCAAGTTGTTGTGTTAGATTTGACCTATTGAGGAAATGCAGACTAAAACAATTTATACTTATGAGAGACATTACCCATTTAAGAATTTCAGAAATTAGTGAACAGATGTAGAAATTTTCACTGCAAATTTAGTTGCTTATCTCTTTATAAGGTCACTATTGACCTCTCTCCTTAGCTATGTTCTATCATAGGCTATAACCAAATGATATAAATGCAATTGTGAGCAATGGAACAGTTTTTCTCAGCAGAATCTAAAAGCACATGACACAATCTCCCTTGGAAATACTTGTAGCACAGGAAGGAGAGTTCATGAAAGAGCCAAGAAATAAAGCTGATTTGAAGTTAAAAAGAAGCATCTCTTCAGGAAGTCACATACTCCTTGAATTTTCAAATGCAAAAA
>NW_016107714.1:1635849-1699156 GCF_001604975.1 Cebus imitator
CAAAACTATTTGCTTTTCTTAAAAACTTCACATCATAAACTTTGAGTAATTTATGCAATTATAATATTCTACATCCAAAATGAGATTTCACAGCCCTTCATCCAAGAGAAACAAGCTTGGAATAATTTTACTCTGAAGTCCCTAAATAACATAAAATGCAATTCACAGAATCACATTACCACTGGGAGAATCGATAATTTTTTTCAATAAATGAGTTTAACAAAAAGGATTTAATTTAATCTCCAAGTTTATAAGGGTAATGCTTGTTTTCTGCAACTATTAGCATACTCATTTCAGGTTAACTGCATGAATAATATCATCTAAGCTGTTTCTAATGATTGATCTATGTAATAAAAAACAAATTCCTGTATACTCCAATCCTTGGAAGAAATTAAAGCTCTTTGCCAGCATTCGTCAAAGTCCCACAGTATGTACCATGAAATGCTCAGAGGAGTCAGTTCTGGATTCTCATGAGAGCATACAGTTTGTACAAAACTCCATCTGTCTATAGTAGAGAAAGATGTGGACAACAGGATTTTTCATTGTAACATTCATATCTCACCATTCCTTTCCTACAGGTCTTCTCATCACCCAGTGCTCTCAGGCTCTCTGGGTTGCTCTGGTCTTTCTGTTTAACCTCTTACTGACGCCTCCTCTGCCTTCTTCCTCTTTCCCACCCGGCCTTCTAACAGCACTCACCTGTGCTGCATATTGTCCCTTACCAAGTGCTATTGTGTGGGAGCATCATCTGTTCAAAGGCACCAATTTCCTCCTTCCAACATACTTGCTAAGGAGAAATTAAGGAGAATGTCCATGATCCCCAGATCAACATTTCTGAAAAAAACACTGTTCTTTGGCAAAAAACAGTGTCAGAATTTCTGTGAAGTCTTCTGTTTAGAACTGTTCTGGCTGAGTCTGTGGTATATCAACTGTAAAACGCACCTACATTTTTTGCCTGGTCTACTTCCTGTTTAAGAAGCTGTAAGAGTGCATGCAGCCCCCAGGGAAACTGCAAAGCATGAGATTATAGATAGGAGAGCTGACAACTTCTATCATTACTTCCTGACATCATAGCCTGTGGCTTTAGAAGAAAAGTGACTGCAATTTTCAAACATGCACACACACACACTCTCTCTCTTTCTTTTTTCTTCTGCCAAACATTAACCAAATCAAATATTCTCAGAGCAGAAATAAGAAAGCAAGTGCCAGGTTTCAAATATTGGGAAGACAAACCTATTTAACTTATTTGGCTTGAATAACTGTCCCATATTACCAAGAGCAAATAATCATTTCTCCTTCTGACAGATATAAAGTCTTGATATTTTGGGACTGTATTGTGTTTCTGTTTCCTTTAGGAGAAATTTCCTGCTCATAGGGATGGTCAGTGGCTTGGCAATCTCCAACTCACTTCTATTATTATAAAAAGGTAGAATTTGATTTTATATTTTGTAATAAATCTTTCAGAAAACCACTGCTTGTTTCTCATTCATCATGGAATCAAAAGATATGAGGTAGAGAAGAGACTCTCAGACTTACTACCTCTGTATGTTACAGCTGGAAAGACAGAGATCCAGAAAAATAATGTGACTTGCCTGAGCTCATGTAGCTAGATGTGGACCCTCAAGAAAACACATTTTGTATAGATCTCTGTGAATCTGATGTCATCTCTAGGAAAACAGACTGCCTTTCTTCTCAGTAAGAGATCATTGCAGAAGCACAGCGTACATTGCAACGACTGTCCATCCATTCAGTGAAAGTCACTGGCACTTGCACGCTTTCCTCCTTCAACCTTATCTTTAAATCATGTTTATGCCTGTATAGAGTAAGAATTGGCATTTAGGTTTTGAGGTGTCCTCTATGGCCCCATACATTTCTTCCTAAAGATTTGAAGTAACTGTATGTGCTGGAAGCTACACCAGGATATAGGGACAGAGAGCTGATTAGATCATCACCATAAAGTGTTACAGGCTAGTGGGGATTATCTACATGTAGGTAAATAATTTTAATTCAATGGGACAAGTACTTTAATAAGGATATGCTTACTGATGCCATGGGAATCACAGTTCTCTGCCTAGCAGGACTTCTCCGTCTTTCTCGTTCTGAGGAGTTATCATTATTGTGATTTAAACTAAATTCAAAGTTACTAAATAAAAGCCAGTCAGATTAAATTTTTAGGACATAGGTTTATTTTTTTTTTAAGGCTAGAGGACGTACGATTGTCAACCAGGTAATCTTTTAAAAAGTCCTTCAAGATGTATTAATAAAAATTTTGGTTTTGTGAGTCTGGGGCCTAGGCAGTATTCCTGCCCTGTAACTAATGTAATACTAAATTACCAAATTTATTTCCCTTCTTTTTGTTAAATTGTCACACATATACATGAACAATTGCAGATCATGGAAAAATATTAAAAATGATTAAAGACTGAAAAATAATAGGACTAAAATAGTGTCCCAACTCACTTTCAATAAAATACCAAACAAAATACAAGTCAATGAAATTCAGGTAAATTTAAATGATCACTACCTCCATCAACATAATTTTAATCATGCAAAGTACTTTGCTATTAGAATATCTCAATACATAAAATGTGATACAAATGGGTCTAATAGGAAAACTTATATAAAAATCTCAAAAGATGCTGAAAAACCATCTGATAACTTTCGACATGAATTTCTTTTTTTTTTTTTCTCATGTCAGATGAGTAATGTACAGATGTTATAACAAGATTTGAGGGAGGCGCATCTCACACCTGAGGATAAAAACCCAATCATCGTGTTTATGAATCACAAAAGGATCTCAACATAAATTTTTTGAGGGGAAAACATGTTAGAAAACTAGGAATAAATATGTAATTCTTCAACATGATATCTAAAAACATTTATCTTAGTGGTTACACATTAGAAGCATGTCTATCAAAATCAGAAACATGAAAATTACACACATTATTGCTATTACAATGTTATGGTAATAATTTTCTAGAAGTTATGGCTAATTCAGTAAGACATGAAACAAAAACAGAAGTCTAAGTGCTTTTCCATTGTAGCACTCACTACATTTGTACTTAAATAATGATTATATGGTCACTTGTCACCACCCTTGTAAAAACATATGAATGGGAACTAGGTCTGTATTATTTATTAAGGAATTGCAATGCCCAGAAAAATACCTTTTATAAGAAAACATGAAATAGATATTTATTAGATGAACGAAGCAGAACTTTAGGGTACGGCTTAGTAAGGAGGTTAATAAATCGTCTCCCAAAAGCAACTGTGAAGCTAAATAAAAATGACATAAAAACTATGTCTGTGCTCATATGTCTATGCTCTACCAAAAGCATAGACAATTGGGGAAGCATTTGTTCTTAAAAACCTGTAGAATTGTGAAAGTTATTAGGAGATTAGGACATTTTTTACTGGGACGACTCCAAAGCTCCTGGCAGTCTGATTGACATTGATGTTTTGTGAGAGTGGGACAGGCTGTGACAACTAGTAGTTTTGCAACCATGGTCATACAGGGCACACTTGATGTGGACAGCTGCACCATGCCCATGCAGCCATGTCAAAGTGACAGTCTTGGCAGAGGGCAGTGGAATGGATCAATGATTCTTCTAATCTGAGGTTTTTGTTGGGACAAACATAAGATTGGCTAGGCTATACACATCCACGGCAGAAACCAAGATGGCCCAAGCCCTCTACATACTACTGGCCAACACTGAGGCTGCACACACACACAAGACATGCAGAAAAGCCCAGTGGAAAGAAAAGTCTGGAGAAGAATTGAAAACAGCCTGAAGTTTGTACGTGGTACTCTTCCCAAACATAAATCCGTCAACAGAAACCTTACTGGATTAAATGTTTTGAGTATAGCCTCTGCCCAATCATTGGTTGACCACGCTACACAAAAAGAAAATGATCACTCTAAAGTCCAAAACAGAAAAAAAAAAAAATTAAAAAAAAAAAAAAAAAAGGAACAGGGACAAGCAGCCATTGGGAGGACCAGTTTTACAGATTTGGCCCACACAAGCTACTCAACAAACAAACAAAACAACAAAAGCAAATGTCAGGAAAGAAAACCATGACCCAGAGTTGCTATATTATCAAAGTCTAATATTCAATAAACAATGTTATGGGATTCATATTCAAGGGAGGGAGAAAAAAAGCAGGCAGAAGAAACTGAATCTGAGGGTCTCATTTGTATCTTCTGCCTTTTCCAGCTTTTCTCAATCTGACCTTGGCAAACCAGCCTTCCTTGGTTGGTAGAGTTAGACAGTGTAGGAGAGAGAGGCACAGAGGAAGGAAGGAAGCAGGTTTCCATTCTTTTCTGCTTTGGGCCATGTCTCTGACCATGTCTGCTATAAGGTTTCAGGCTCACTGGAAAGCCCTAACTGCTAATAACAGATTTTTCTTTTGTCCTTCTGGTCCTGGAGAGAGAAGGGCTGCCTGATGTGGCTACCCCTGGGTTTCCCCACTAACTCATTTGCTCCTTATCTCTTCTAATTTCTTTGAGCAATCTTCCCCCTATTCAATTCCTTCTCAATAGTCAACCAATCACCTAATGATAGACATTTGTGTCACTTTCAGTCTTTTCCTATCTAAAAAATACTTAAGGAATAGCCATGTGCATGCATGTTTTTATATTTTTTTTTTGCAAGAGTCTATTTGGGATAGATTCTTAGAATTGAGATTGTTGATCCAAAGAGTAAATGCATATGTTTAAGCAGCTTAAAGAGGCATTGTCATTTTTCAAGCCAAAAATATCTTCTTTAAATACGGTTTTCTTAAAAAGAAAGTAATTAAGACAGAGCTTTTGAAATCCCAAGACAAGTGAATCTCTTTGGGGAAAAAATTTAGTATTTGCTTATATACCTTATTTGCATATAAGGTATAGTGTACAGACAAAACCCTTTGAAAGCACTTAAGAAACCTCCCAAAATGTGTTATTTGCCGCTAAATTTCTCCCAAACCAGTTTTTACTTCTGAGCAGAGATGTGCAGAACATCCATTTGATCTCTGGAATTCAACCCCCACCCACCAGGATAAGTGAGACAGAAAGCCAGAGGACAAGAGAGGGCAGGCTTGCCTCCTGATTTGCCCAGACCAGCGCAGCAGCTCTGGTGCCACTGCCACACAGAATAAGAGAGGCAGATACTGGGTTATTCTGGATGCAAGCAGGGAATAAAAAAAAGTTATTCCCACAGTGCTAATTATTAATTCCTTTGGAAATGTTACCCCTAGAAAACCCAACTGTCCAGAAGAAGTAACTTCCCATGCAGGTGGAGTGAAGAGAGGAGGGAGAAGCTTGCTCTTGATTCATCTTTAGTTAGAAGTGAGGAGGGTGCGTGGGGAGAGATGGAAAGGCCATTTTTTTAAAGAAGCAGCCATGTGGGGCATTGCATATGCCTGGCACTATATAATTAGGGATATAGCATCTCTTGATGCATACTGTATAATCTGTTGCCTTGGCTAATCAGAGTCTCTGAACCCCATTTAAGATGGAAAGTGGAATACTAAGTGAATTCTTATGTCAGAAGTTGGGTAAAGATAAGTCACGCCTTCTGATCCATTTAAAAATACTTGGCAGGTGATTCCAAAGACTGAGCTATGGAAGTCCTTAAGTTACTTATCCCAGGGGGATATGCAAAAATAGAAACAAGAATTAAGGAAGTAGCTCTACAAACCAGCGGAATTGCCCTGATTCTCCAGAGATGTTTCCGCACAGGGCATGGCCACAACCCTGGGGACTGTAGTCTTTCCTGTATCCCAATTGGGGTTAAAAAGAGAAAGAACAAAAACTAGGGGCAGGGGAAAGAGATTCTGGTTTTGAGGGTTATGGCACAGAAGCAATACTAAAGTCTTCTTCTGTCCATCCTCTTTTACTCCACCCTAAGGATGAGTCCTAAATAAAAGTTTAATCCAGAGGCATTTGGGATCATAATTCTAGTGAAGGAAGCTTTCAAGGGGGACAGGGTCTCTGTATGAACATATCTGCTTTATTCAGTTCTTCTGTGGCACACTAGTATTTTCTTAACACTGTAGAATTCTAGTTATTTTCTTTCAGCACTTAAAGATGTCACTCCATTATGTTCATTATCTTTTCTTTGCCTTGGCAGCTCACCAATGCCTTCAAACAGATGCTTTTTGTATTTTATCTGGCTTTCTTGTCTTATTTGCAGGAGCATTGCTCTATAGGAAGCTACTCCATCAGAACTGCAAGTCAAAGCCTCCACTCTCAATTATTGAAAGTGTATATGTGTTAATATCTACTATTATAAATCTCTGTTCCAGTTTTATTTTTCAAAATTTATAAACTATTATTGCCTATTTACCCACATGAACTTTAGAATCTCAGTATTGTACACTTCCCCATTACTAATTTTACCAAATGTGTAAACCTATTTGGAGACAACTTTTATGATATTGAGTAGTCTGTATCCAGAAGCATGGTATCTATTTTTATTAAATTGTCTGTTTTTCTTTTGGAGCTTTATTTCAGTTGGTCCTGAATATTTCAAATTCAGTTTAATCCTGCATATTTCAATGGTTTATGTCAGTGGACTCTTTTTACCATTTTATGTTCTGCATTGCTGAACATATGCAGAATCTTTAGTGTTGTATATGCCATTTTAAACTCATTATCTTAGTAAATTTTTATTAGTACATTTCCTTTGGTTTTCTAGGCAAAGAGCACAGGGAAATCATAACTTTGTTGTGTCATTTTCAATAGTTATCCAACTTAATTATTTCCATGGCTTACTTTTTTTCTACAACTTTCAGAACAGTGTTAAACCATAGTGGTCACAGTGATTATCCTCCTTCTACTCTTTAATGGGAATCCTCTAGGATTCTATGATAGTGTGTTCATGTTTTTCACATTAAACAAATAAAATTACCATCCTATTTCTAAAAAAATTCTGTCCAGAACTAATATTAAATTACAGATGCTTCTTGAACAAGGCTGGGGTTAGGAATGCCGTCCCCACATGCAGTCTCAAAATCACATATAACTTTTGACTCCCCTAAAAATTAACTACTAATAGCCTACTGTTGACTGTAAGCCTTACCAATAACATAGTCAATTGGAACATATTTTATATGTTATATGTACTATATATTGTATTCTTGCAATAAAGTAAGCTAGAGAAAATAAAATGTTATTAAGAAAATTATAAGGAAAAGAGAATGTATTTACTAATCATTAAGGGGAAATGGATCATTATAAACATCTTCATTCTCATCAACTTTACATTGAGTAGGTTGGGGAGAAGGAAGAAGAGGTGTTGGTCTTGCTCAAGAGTAGCAGGGGTGGAAGAAAATCTATGTATAAGTGAACTTGTAGAGTCCAAACATGTAAATTGGGTAAATTGTATATGGATGAGATCAAGGGTAACTTGCATATGGTTATCTATTTAACATATATTTAAATATGAGTTTTACACAATGAGATGTCACACCACGTCTGTTAGAATGGCTATTATTTACACACAGACACAAAAGATAAGTGTTGGTGAGGATGTGGAGGAAAGGAAATCTTTGTACACTGTTGGTGAAAATGGAAATTGTTATAGCTACCAAGTAAAACACTGTGTAGGTTCCTCCACAAAATTAAAAATAGAACCACCATATAATCCTGCAATCCCACTTCTGGGTATATATCCAAAGTAGCTGAAGTCAGGATTTCAAGAAAATATCTCCATTCCCATGTTTATTCCCACATTATTTAAAATAGACATCTAAATGTCTATCAACAGATGAATGGTTAAAGAAAATGTGAGATATATATATATATATATATATATATATATATATATACACACACACACATACACACACACACACACACACACACACACACACCCTATGATGCTATGGTCTGAATGTTTGTGTGCCCCAAAATTCATATATTGAAATCCTAACTCCCAAGGAGATGGTATTAGATGGTGGGAAGTTTTGGAGGTCATCAAATCATGAGGTCAGACTCCTTATAAGTAGGATTAGTGTTCCTATAAAAGAGATCCCAGAGAAATTCATCACTCTTCTGTTCCTGAGGTTACAATGAAAAGGTGACACTTACCAGACATCAGATTTGCTAAACTGTATGAATTAAATTCCCATTGTTTATAAGCCATACAGCCTATGGTATTTTGTTATAACAGTTCAAACAGACTGAGATAGTGATATAATTCAGCCTTAAAAAAGAAGGAAATCCTGTTATTTACGACAACACAGATGAACGTGGAGGACATTATGCTAAGTGAAATTAGCCAGACCCAGAACAAATACTACATGATATCACTTATTTGATGAATTTAAAATGGTCAAACTCACAGAAGCAGAGAGCAGAATGGTGGTCCCCAGGGGCTGGGAGGAGGGGGAAGTTAGGAGGTATTAGTCCAAGGATAAAAGGTATTCTTTGTATGAGGTGAGTAAGTCCTAGACATCTCCTTGAAAAAGCATAATGTCTACAGTTAACAATACTGTATTGCATACTTTTGCTAAGAAGGTAAATTTTATGTTGTGTTCTTATCACATACACAAAAAACTACTTTTGCATAATTTTGTTTACAATACTATATTGCAAAATTTTGCTAAAATGGTAAATTTTGTATTAAGTGTTCTGAGCACAATAATAATAAAGAGGACAGGAAGAAATTTTTGTAGGTGATGGATATGTTTGCAGATAAAAAGGATGCATTTCTAGTAAAACGTTCCTCAAATTTGGCTGTGTATCAGAACCTCCTGGAAGTTTTGTTAAACCACAAATTACTGTTGATGTAGGATTTTTCTCAGTCACTTTCTCAGCTGGAGACCTCCAGCTGGCGACAGTCCTGCCTGGGCCTTGCTTGGGCCCAGGCTCACTGCATGAGATACCCCAGCCACTCAGCCTCCTTGGCTGAGTCCAGCCTGTACTCTGGCACAGATTCCACAGTTGCTGCAACTGCATACTCAGACCCTTGTGAGAGGGGGTGTGTGAGCAAGAGAGTGCAGGGTCTAGCTGGCCTCTCCAAGTACTGGCACGAAAGTAGGCTCTGTGTGGTGCTTGTGGTTGGACCAGGCATGTCACAAGTCACTCCTATGGTGGACTCTGGTGTCCAGACAAGGAACACAGTGGCTCCCAGGCAGGTGTGCTCTTGACCCTGAAGCCCCAGAGGGGGTGTAACAGCATGATAACTAGCTCTTTTAGTCCCATGATCTGCAGCATGATGGGCAATGGTGTGTTAACAGCTCTGTCAGCCCCTTACCCCACTCCAGCTTATGGCTCCAGGGCTTGCTAAGCCCCGCCACTGCTTCCTGTCATGTGGTACAGTTGCCCTCTGCTGGTGAGGGCAGAGGGCCACAGTCGTTACAGCCTTCTGTGTACCCACATTCACTGGGTCCCAAGTTCTTGTCCTGCATCCAAGAAGAATGAGGTCATGGTAGCAATTGAAGAGCGAGGAGGGTGGAGAAGGATTTTATTGAGCAATGAAACAGCTTTCAGCAGAGAGGGAACATGAGGGTGGTCCCTCACCCAAAATTGGGAGGTTTCTCTTTCAGTGTGACTGAGTCCAGGGCTTTTATGGGCTCAGAATGGGTCGTGCATGCTGATTGGTTTGTGAGTATGTGAAAAAGGTTAAAACAAAGGCACAATTCAAAGATGGGCATGACAGTGTAAAAAAACAATTATGGAAGAGTAGGTATATGTAAAATAGGTAAAGCAATCAGAGGAAAGCGTACCAGATGAGAAGACAGGTTCTCAACTCAGGCTTGGCTTTGGGCATTTGGCTGCCTCCTGCTGCTATCACTGTGCTCCACTCCCACAGTTTCTCACTCATTGATCTGGGATTACAACCTGAGAAGTTACATTCCTTTTTTTAAATTAAATTTAATTTAATTTTAAGTTCTGGGGTACATATGCAGGACATGCAGATTTATTACATAGGTAAGCATGTGCCATGGTGGTTTGCTCTACCTATCAACCCATCACCTAGGTATTAAGCACCATATGCATTAGCTCTTTATCCTGATGCTCTCCCTTCCCTACCTGCCTCACCCCAAAAGGCCCCAGTATGTGTTGTTCTCTCCTTTTGTCCATGTGTTCTCATTGTTCAGTTCCCACTTATAAGTAAGAACATGCAGTGTTTGGTTTTCTTTTCCTGCATTAGTTTGTGGAAGATAATGGCTTCCAGCTCTATCCATGTTTCTGCAAAGAACCTGATCTCATTCCTTTTTATGGATGCACGGTATTCCATGGAGTATATGAACTACATTTTCTTTATCCAGTCTATCTTTGTTGGGCATTTGGGTTAATTCCATGTCTGCCATTGTGAATAGTGCTGCAATGAACATACACACGCATGTATCTTTATAATAGAATGATTTATATTTCTTTGGGTATCTCCCCAGCAGTGGGATTGCTGGGTCAAATGGTATTTCTGGTTCTAGGTCTTTGAGGAATTGTCACGCTGTCTTCAACAATGGTTGAACTAATTTACATTCTCAGCAACAGTGTGAAAGCATTACTATGAGAAGTTGCATTTCTAACAAGTTTGTGGAGGTACTGATGCTGCTGGTATGGGAGCAGTACTTTCAGAACCACTGTCTAGATTCTAAATATAAATTCTTAAGTTTAACTGAAGAATAAATTGAAAACCAAAAATCTAAATGTAAGAGCTAAACCTATAAAACTCCTAGAAGAAAACAGGGCTAAATCTTTGTAACATGCAAACTGCCAAATAAAACATTAGCAGGTTGAGTTTTTAAAAATGTCCTCCAAGGATTGATCAACATTCTGTTTAAATAATTCATGACATTCATTGATCAGATAAGACAAGAAAACCATACAAACATATAATCATCCCATTAGATGTCACAAAAAATTGTTTGAAGCTTTCAAGAGAAAATGATAGGTGAGAATTTGGAGATAGCAAGTGGAAACTGTTTTGCCAACCAATTTGGCTATTCAAGAAAAAATAATCTAAGAGTTGAAGGAGAATACAGGCTCAAGGGACAAAGTGTGTGTGTGTGTGTGGTGTGTGTGTGTGTGTGTGTGTGTGTGTGTGTGTGTGTGATGAGATATCCTCGAACACATTCCTAGGTTAATTTGGAAGTGGTCAGTAGATAGAGAAAATACGAATATACTAGAGAAGCTATTGATGGAGTAATATTCTATAAGAAATGAAAGTGTCTCAAGAATGGAGCTTTGAACAACAGATAGGCTCACTCAACAGGAAAGGGAGTAAGAAAGGGTGATTTCAGGTTGAGAAAGCTCAAACTTATTCACTTTCATTTTTCCTATGAAAAATATGAAGTGGGAGGTGAAACCACGTAAGAAAAATGTTAAAGGTTGAATTTGGCTGTTAGCAATTCAGTGGTGACCTTCAAGATGAGTTGTCATGGACTGATGATGGCCCAGAATTCAGTAAGCAAAGGAGTGACTGGGAAGAGGTTGGGGGGATGGTTGGGGGCCTGTGGGGCAGGGAGCAGGCGAGAATGTGGCAACAAGTGCAAATTTTTCTTTCAAAGATCATGAAAGGGGGATAGGAAAATAGAGTGACAGCTAGATTTCAAAAGAGAACTACTCAGATTTTAAAATAATTTATCAGTATTCAAGAACGCTGTACAATGGGAGAGAAGATGTCATTAACTGACAAGTGATGCAATTTGTTGTTTTGTTTGTTAACGAGGCATCAGGCACTGAATTGTAAAGGCACAATAAACTACAAATTACCTGTCTCTCATCCAAAGGAAAGAAAAATTGGCACCAGGACTCCAGCAAGTATAGAAATGTAAAAGCTTGGAGTTTCTGAGCTTTCCATTCAAATCCAGATTTTTTTTTAAAGACTGAATGCAGCTCTTCATTCTCCATAATAACCACCTCCGTTTAGCCCTGTTCTACAATCCATAAAATGGGCTTCTCTGAATAGACAAACTAAGGGGAAAAAACCAAAGCGAACAAAACAGACTTTTGAAAGTTACATCTCGAAATTTTGATTTAGCAAGCAATCTGGCTAGCAGGCCCAAATGCAGCATTTTTCAACTTTCCACTAAAATGCCTGTGAAGACATAAGGGGGAAGAAAGACAACAATTTCATCAACTGGGAATGAAAATCAATCTATCACAAAGATCTTAGAGGGATATAATTGGATAATACAGTCCACACAGCCTTTGTTATCAGAAATAGCACAAACCTGTTGGGTAACTTTTTTTTGAAAAACAGAGGAAAATGTGGTTTCCCTCTCCCAGTGCCTGTTTCCTGATTGGAAAGTTCAAGGACAGTATCAGAAAAATCCAAGTTGCCTTATCTCTTTAGAGCTGGGGCTGATTTTTGAGCATCTGTTACATTTTGTTTCTCTTCATCCTACACCTCTAACCTTTTCCCTAAACCATATAGTTCTAAAATAATTCATTAGGTTTCATCAGTCTCTGAAAACAACAAGTTAAACATGTGACAAGAACTAATTATACTGAAGAAATCCTGGAGGTAGGTACCTAGAAGTAATTGAAAATTTTAATGTCTCTGATAAAAGGCCCATGCTAACATTGTTGAAAAACTAGCATGGAGTTACAAGATTGCCTCCTAGTCCCTCAGAGACATACTAGGTAGATTAATAATGCTAGGAGCCAGCATCTTAAAATGCTCTCTAGATGTCTCTTTTAGAAAGGGTTCCTCCTGAATGCAAATCAAGCAGATGAGCGGTGGCAGCAAAATGTCAGGATTCTGAAATCTGCTAGTGCAGTGCCATAGGAAGAGGTGCCGTGAAAGACCTAGGCATTTTGGGGGGCTTAAGAAGAAAGCTCTGCTGTGCTGTGTAGGTCATACTTAAGGGCTGCATAAAGAGCAATTATGAGAAGAGGGTGAAGGGCTAAGATGATGCTTCTACCTATGGAAGAGGAGGCTGGCTGGGGTAAAGACGATGAACGTCTTGAACGGAAAACTTCAGATCTGAAATGGAAAATATCTCCCTGAAGCAAAAGAGGCAGTTTTGGTAAAATGCTGGGAATTACCCACAAAGCTTGGTTTGTATCCTGACTGTGTCTCTATTGTCACTACCATTCCCAGAGGCCATGGCCAATTGTGACAGGTGCCTTGGCAATATTAATTAGTCATAGTGGTGGCATTGTAGATCTTGGAAAACAGTGGTTCAGCAGACTTGGCAGCGATCACAGTCAGGAATCAGATGGAGTAGTGCCCAGAAGCCTGGGATCAGCCCATCTGCATAGACATGTGGTGGGAGGTGCTTACTGCCTTGGTTGAGTAGGTGCAAATGTGGCTGTTGTCAGCTAGAGCAGTTCTGTCTGTCCCACTGGGAGATGGCTGCTCTTTTTTCTGGGGCTGCCAGTGCTGCAAGCAAAGCTGAAGCTGGCTGATTACAGTCTCAACTCTTTTCTTGAGTTAGCTTTAGATTTTAACTTCAAATGCATGGCATGCTAAATACTAAAACTAGGATGCACAGAAAGGCACAAAGAAGCTGCATCTTTAGGAGGTCCCACCATTTGCCACTTTCCATTTGCCATGCTCATACCTGCCTTTGCAAGTCCCACCACACTGGCTTCCCAGTGTTATTCTACAGCGCTAAAAGGACATTAAGTCAAGAACTCCCCACCTGACCCACAGCGAACGGCCTTCTTTTCCAGCTTGAATCCTTCCAAATTAGGGTATCTTAATGGGACTCTAATAATAGGTTGTACTTTCTCAGGTAGGAAACTTCTGGGATGATCTGTGGTGTCTTTCATCAACTTCAGCTTGTCTGCACTACAAATGGTAGAAACATCTTTAGTAGTTACTAATATTAAAGTAGACTTCCCCTTTTCTCTTCTAGATGCTTTACACAGAGATATATAATTTTAGGCACAAAGAATGACACAAAAACATGGCGATGTGAAAAGCATGGAGTCCTGGGGAACAATGAGTAACTTGATGTAGAGAGACTATAGGGTATACAGAGAATGGAGCAAAGAGGAAAGAAATTAGCATTAAGGGGTTCATTGAAATCGAGTAGTAAATAAACTTAAATGCTATGTCTGCTAGTTTCCTGTTGCTGTTGTAACAAGTCACCTTAAGCTGAGTGGCTTAAACAGCACAGATTTATTATCTTACAATTCTGAAGGTCAGAAATCCAAAATAGATATTACAGGCTAAAACCAAGGTATCAGCAGAGCTGTATTGCTTTTGGAGATTCTATGGGAGATCTGTTTTCTTGCTTTTTCCAGTTTCTAGAGGCCATCTGCATTCCTTGACTTGCAGCCTCTACGTTTGTCTACAAAGTGCATAATTTCAGCCTCTGCTTCTGTCCATATCTCTCTCTGATCCTGTCCCTTCTGCCCTTTTCTTGTAAGAACCCCTGTGATTACATCAAGTCCATCCAGATAATCCAGGATAATCCCCCATCTCAAGATCCTTAATCACCCCAGCACAGTCACTTTTGCTATATAAGGTAACATTTGCAGGTTCTAGGGGTCAGGATGTTAATAAAAAGAGGCAAATTCTGTAAAATATTTGAAGAGATTTATTCTGTGCCAATTATGAGTGACCAGGGCCTGTGACACAGCCCTCAGGAAGTCCTGAGAACATGTGTCCAAGGTGGTTGGGGTGCAGCTTGGTTTTATACATGTTAGGAAGACATGAGACTTCAATCAAATACATTTAAGACATACATTGGTCCAGTTCAGAAAGGTGGTACAAACTGAAGCTGAGGCTGGGGGGGAGCTTCCAGGTTATAGGTAGATTTTTAAATTTTCTGGATGCCAATTGGTTGAGTTTATATAAAGACCTGGGATCAATAGAAAGAAAATGTCTGGGTTAAGATAAAGGACTGTGGAGACTAAAGTTCTTAGTGTGCAGAGGAAGCCTTCAGGTAGCAGGCTTCAGAGGGAATAAATATAAGTACCTCTTATCAGACTTAAGGTTTGTGTTGATGTTAATGCCAGAGAGGTATAATGAGGCATGTCTGACCCCTACTTCCTGTAATGGCCCAAGCTAGTCTTTTAGGTTAAATTTTAAAAGTGCTCGACTGAGGAGGCAGTCCATTCAGATGGTTGGGAGGCCTTAGAATTTTAGTTTTGTTTTACAAGGACTTTGGCATTTTGAGGGGCATAATTCAGCTTATCATATCATTCAAGAGAACTTAAACTGTATTATGTCAGCCAGGGGTTAAAATCTTAATGCCTACTAGGGCCAGGCAGGTAAAGAAAGTATCTTAGTCCATTTTGCATTGCTATTAAAGAATACTTGAGGGTGGGTAATTCATAAAGAAGAAAGGTTTATTTGGCTCACAATTCTGGATGGCTGAAAAGTTTAGGATTAGGCATCTGCCTCTGGCAAAAGCCTCAGGCTGCTTTCACTCATGGCAAAAGGCAAAGAGGAGCCAATGTGTGAAGAAGTCACTTGGTAAGAGAGGAAATGAGAGAGAAGCTCTAGGTTCTTTTTAATAATCAGCTCTCATGGGAACTCATAGTAAGAGAACTCACGCATCTCACCCATACCCAGAGAGAGGATTAATCTATTAATGAGGGATCCACCCTCAGTGACACAAATACCTTCCATTAGATTCCACCTCCAACACTGGGATCAAATTTCAATGTAAGATTTGGTGGGACAAACCAACTGTTGGAAACAGATGCTCAGTACCACAAAGACAAATCAGCACTGAAACAAAGGATCTCTCAGCAAGCAATTTCTACATCCTGGACTGCAGGAAGGGTAACCTTGCTAGCCATCTTGCCATAAAAGTGCAATGAACAAAGGAAAAGCAGACATATTTATCCTTTATGCATTTGGACTTGTCCTTACTGCTGCGTCTGATCTGTGTTGGTTGGATCCAGACCTCACAATCTAAACTAAAACCCAATTAGCTAATAACTTAAAACTTTTCTAAACAGGTAAGGGGCATAGGCTGCAAGCTGGGACATGCCTGTGAGCATGTCCAGCACAGATACCGTGGTTAAACTACAAGGATATAGAATATACTACATGCCTGTAAGCATGGCATGTTTAACAGCTACATAGGATAGGGCTTAACAAAGAGTTATTAGCACACTTATGATTTATTCTTTAACAAGAAAGGAAACTTTGAAAAGGAACTTTTACTTCCCACACCAACCATATACAAACTCTAGCAAAGGTAAATAAAGCAGTCTGGTTATTAGCCAATAGGGAAAAGTGAAAACTCAGATTTTATGGCCTATCTAAAGTGGATATCAATTACTGAGCTCTGAGTGTTACCAAAACAAATGCAAACCAGCGTTGCCTGATTGCCTGATTCTTTTGGAGAAGCTAGGATCCAGATATTTATGTAAATTTTACCAGTTTTATAAATAATTTTACCAATCTCTGCTGAAATCCTACAAGGATTTTCATGTTGGGAGTGCCTTGTACTAAAATACCTCTGAAGACAGCACTGAAGGAAAGAGGCTAGAAATGAGAATGAATCAGAAAAAAACTGAAACAGTGGATAAGAATGCAAACTATAGGGAATAAAATATTTTCAAAGCATATGCTCAACAAAGGACTAATGTCAAGAATATACGTTTTTAAAATTCTCCAAATTTAATAGTAAAAAAGTCAGCAACCCAATTAGAAAATGGGCAAAAGGCATGAAAAGACATTTTATCAAAAAACAAATACAGAAGATACACAAGCACATGAAAAGATGTTCTATGTTTTTAGCCATTAGGAAAATGCAAATTAAAGCCACAGTGAGATACTACTATAGATCTGTCATAATGGCTAAAATAGAAAAGAATGACTCCAGCCAAGATGGTCAACTAGAAGCAGCAGTAATCAGAGGCTCCCATTTGAAAGAACCAAAACAGCATGTGAATCCAGCACCTACAACCAAGTTATGTAGGTTCTGTCACCAGGGCCGACTAGACAGATGGCATGATCCACAAAAAGGAAGGAAGAGCAGTGTGGTGCAGTGGCTCAGCCAAGAGCCACGCAGGACAGGGAGCTTCCACCCCCGAACCAAGGGAGGTGGTGAGTGAGAGTGCTATCCAGCCTGGGAAACCATGCTTTTCTCATGGAACTGTATAACCAACAGATCAGAAAGTCCCACTAGTGAGTCCACATCACTAGGGCCTAGAAAACCATAAAGTTGTGCAGATTCTCAACAGCCACCCAGCTAGAAATTGCCTAAGCCTGCTGAGTTACTGGGGTGGGTGGGGGGTGGCTGCCTACTGTCTAAGCCTTCTGAGATCCTTGGGGAAAGGGCAGCAGCCAACAATGGGACTGCTAGCTGTCTAACACTCTAAGCTCTCAGAGTGTGGGAGGGGTAGTAGCCATCTCTACAGCTCCAGGCTGTGCTTTTCCCTAGCTGGAGCCAGTGAGGCTGGAAGACTTGGTCCTAAGAGGTATTCCCCAGAGTCCAACACATGGGCTGTGGCAGGCTGCAGCCAGAGTGCCTTTTCAGGTCTGACCCTGACCCATCCCTCCTCACTGGGTGGGGCCTCCCTGCAGGAACTCCAATAACTCCATCCAGGGGCTCAGGGACAGAACTCTGATAATCCTGGGCCTGAGTCCCTAGAGGGAGGAGTAGTTATCTTCTCCACAGACCAGCAGGCTTAGTCTTTCCTCCTTCTAGTTCTAAGGAATCCAGACAGCTCAGGTGAGTGAGTTTTCCCCGACTGTGGCACACCCCCTCCACCAATGTGCCACCCAACTGCGTGCCACCCAACTGGGTGAGACTCTGCAACAGGGGTTTTCAGATACCCTATACCGAAGCATTCCCACTGGCATCAGGTTGGTACCCCCGCAGTCAGACATCTCAGAGGAAGGAGCAGATGCTTATCTTTGCTGTTCTCCAGCCCCCTCAAGTGACATCGCCAAGCTCAGGAGTGAACCAGATGAATACAGCCTGAAGTGAACACCCACAGCAGAACTACAAAAAAGGGACCTGACCATTGAAAGAAAAGCAAACAGAAAGCAATGACAGCGTCAACATAAAAAGTCCCCACAAAAATCTCATCCAAGGGTCAGAAGCCTTAAAGATTGAAACTAAAAAGGTCAGAGTGCCTCTTCTCCTCCAAATAATTACAACACCTCTCCAGCAAGGGCACAGAACTGGACTTAGGATAAGATGGATGAATTGACAGAAGTAGGCTTCGGAAGGTGGGTAATAAACTCTGCTGAGCTAAAGAAGCATGTTGATGGAGCTGAAAAACACAGCACAAGAACTTTGTGAAGCATACACAAGTATCAATAGCCAAACAGGTTAAGCAGAAGAAAGAATATTGAGTGCGAAGATCATCTTGCTGAAATAAGGCAGGCAGACAAGATTACAGAAATAAGACTGAAAAGGAAGAAACAAAAGCTCTGAGAAATATGGGACTATGTAAAAAGACTGAACCTACAATTGACTGGAGTACCTGAACGAGGAGAATGGAACCTAGCTGGAAAAACACACTTCAGGATATTATCAAGGAGAACTTCCCCAACATAGCAAGACAGGCCAACATTCAAATTCAGGAAATACAGAGAACACCACTAAGATATTCCATGAGAAGATCAACCCCAAGACAGAATCATCAGATTCTCCACAGTCAAAATGAAGGAAGAAATGTTAAGGGCAGCCAAGGAGAAAGGCCAGGTTACCTACAAAGGGAAGCCCATCAGCCTAACAGCAGTTCTCTCAGCAGAAACTGTATGAGCCAGAAAAGAGTAGGGGTCAATATTCAACATTCTTAAAGAAAAAAAAGAATTTTCAACCCAGAATTTTATATCCAGTCAAACTAAGCTTCGTAAGTGAAGGAGAAATAAAATTCTTCTCAGACAAATGCTCAGGGATTTCATCACCATCAGGCACACCTTGCAAGAGCTCCTGAAGGAAGCACTAAATGCGGAAAGCAAAAACCAGTACCAGCCACTGCAAAAACATACCAAAATATAAAGATTAAAGTCACTATGAAGAAACTGCATCAACTAATATGCAAAATAACCAGCTAGCATCATGATGACAGGATCAAATTCATACATAACAATGTTAACATTAAATGTAAGTGAATTAAGTGCCCCAATAAAAAGACACAGATAGGCAAATTGGACAGAGTCAAGACCCATTAGTGTGCCGGATTCAAGAGGCCTATATGATGTGCCAAGACATACATAGGCTCAAAATAAAGGGATGGAGGAAAATTTACCAAGCAAATGGAAAGCAAAAAAAGAAAAAAGAAACGGAGTTTGCAATCCTGGCCTCTGACAAAACAGACTTTAAATCAACAAAGATCAAAAAAAGACAAAAAGGGCATAATAGTATAGGGATCAATTCATAATAGTAAAGGGATCAATTCAACAAGAAGAGCTAACTATCTTAAATATATAGTTACCCATTATAGGAGTGCCCAGATTTATAAAACAAATCAATTCTTAGAGACCTGCAAAGAGACTTAGGCTCTCACACAATAATAGTGGGAGACTTTAACATCCTACTGTCAATATTAGACAAATCAACAAGACAAAAAATTAACAAGGATATTCACAGGAAATCTAAGATCAGAGCAGAACTGAAGGAGATAGAGACACAAAAAACCCTTCAAAAATAAAAATCAATGAATCCAGGAGCTGGTTTTTTGAAAATATTAACAAAATAAATAGCCTGGCAGCTAGATTAATAAAGAAGAAAAGAAAGAAGAATCAAATAGACACAATAAAAAATGATAAAGGAGATATCACCACTGACTCCACAGAAATACAAACCACCATCAGATAATACTATAAACCCCTCTATGTAAAAAAAAACTAGAAAATCTAGAAGAAACGAATAAATTCCTGGACACATACACCCTCCCAAAGCTAAACCAGGAAGAAGTCAAATCCTTGAAAAGACCAATCTCAAGTTCTGAAATTCTGGCAGTAATTAATAGCCTACCAACCAACCAAATAAATAAATAAATAAATCCCAGGACCAGATGCATTTACAGCCGAATTCTACCAGAGGTACAAAGAGGAGCTTTGTACCTCTGGTACCATCCCTTCTGAAACTATTCCAAACAATTGAAAAGGTGGGACTCCTGCCTTACTCATTTTATGAGGCCAGCATCATCCTGATTCCAAAATCTGACAGAGATGCAACAAAGAAAGCAAACTCAGGCTGATATCCCTGATGAACATTGAAGCAAAAATCTTCAATAAAACACTGACAGACTGAATCCAGCAGCACCTCAAAAAGCTTATCCACCATGATCAAGCCAACTTCATCTCTGAGATGGAGGGCTGGGCTGGTTCAACATATGCAAATCAATAAATGTAATCCATCACATAAACAGATCCAATGATAAAAACCACATGATTATCTCAATAGATGCAGAAAAGGCCTTTGATAAAATTCAACATCGTTTCATGTGAAAAACTCTCAACAAAGTATGTATTGATGGAACATACCTCAAAAATACCCAGTTATTTATGATAAATCCACAACCATTATCATGCTGAATGGGCAAAAGCTGGAAGCATCCCCTTTGAAAACTGACAGAAGACAAGGATGCCCTTTTTCACCACTCATATTCAACATAGTATTGGAAGTTCTGGCCAGAGCAATCAAGCAAGTGAAAGAATAAAGGATATTCAAATAGAAAAAGAGAGAGTCAAATTGTCTCTGTTTACAGATGAAATGATTCTATACTTAGAAAACCCCATTCTTTCAGGCCCAAAACTTTTTAAGCTGATAAGCAACTTTAGCAATTTCAGGATACAAAATCAATGTGCAAAAACCAGAAGCATTTCTATATACCAACAATAGACAGGCAGAGAGCCAAATCATGAATGAACTCCCATTCACAAATGCTACAAAGAGAATAAAATACCTAGGAATACAGCTAACAGTGACATGAAGGACATCTTCAAGGAGAACTACAAACAACTGCTCAAGGAAGTAAGAGAGGACATAAACAAATGGAAAACGTTCCATCCTCATGGATAGAAACAGTCAATATTGTGAAAATGGCCATACTGCCCAAAGTAACTTAATGATACAATGCTATTGCCATCAACTTACCCCTGACATTCTTTGAAGAATTTTTAAAAACAACTTCATATGGAACTAAAAGAGAGCTCACAAATTTAAATTTCATATGGAACCATAAAAAAAAATGCTGGGAGCCATGGCTCATGCATGTAATCCCAGCACTTTGGTAGGCCAGGGCGGGCAGATCACAAGGTCAAGAGATCAAGACCATCGCGGTCAACATTGTGAAACCCTGTCTCTATTAAAAATACAAAAAATTAGCCAGCTGTGGTGGCGTGTGCCTATAGTCCCAGCTACTTGGGAGGCTGATGCAGGGGAATTGCTTGTATCCAGGTGGCAGAAGTCACAGTGAGCCAAGATCTCACCACTGCAATCCAGCTGGGTGACAGAGTAAGACTCCATCAAAAAACAAAACAAAACAAAACAAAACAAAACAAAAAAACCCTGTATAGTCAAGACAATCCTAACCAAACAGAACAAAGCTAGAGTCATCATGCTACCTACTTCAAACTATTCTACAAGGCTAAAGTAACCAAAACAGCATGGCACTGGTACCAAAACAGACATACAGACCAATGGAACAGAACAGAAACCTCAGAAATAACACCACACATCTACAACCATCTGATCATCAACAAACCTGACAAAAACAAGCAACGGGGAAAGGATTTCCTATTTAATAAATGGTGCTGAGAAAACTGGCTAGTTGTATGCAGAAAATTTAAACTTGACCCCTTCCTTACACCTTATGACAAAAACCACATGATTATCTCAATAGATGCAGAAAAGGCTTCGATAAAATTCAACACCTCTTCATACTAAAAACACTAATAAAACTAAGTATTGATGGAACATATCTCAAAATAATAAGAGCTGTTATTGACAAATCCATAGCCAATATCATACTGAATGGGCAAAAGCTGAAAGCATTCCCTTTGAAAACCAGCACAAGCCAAGGATGCACTCTCTAACCACCCCTATTCAACATCGTATTGGAAGTTCCAGCCAGGGCAATCAGGTAAGAGAAAGAAATAAATGATATTTGAATAGGAAGAGAGGAAGTCAAATTGTCTCTGTTTGCAGATGACATGATTGTATATTTAGAGAATCCCATTGTCTCAGCCCAAAAACTCCTTAAGCTGATAAGCAAATTCAGTAGTCTCAGGATACAAAATCAATGTGCAAAAATAACAAGCATTCCTATATACCAATAATAGACAAATAGCCAAATCTTGAGTGAACTCCCATTCACAACTGCTGCAAAGAAACTAAAATACCTAGGAAAACAACTTAGAAGGAATATTAAGGACCTCTTCAAGGAGAACTACAAACAACTTCTCAAGCAAATAAGACACAAACAAATGAAACATTCCATGCTCATGGATAGGAAGAATCAATATTATGAAAATGGCCATACTGCTCAAGATAATTTATAGATTCAGTGCTATTCCCATTAAGTACTATTGACTTTTTTCAGAGAACTAAAAAAAAAATTTCATATGGAACCAAAAAGAGCCTGTATAACCAAAACAATCCTAAGCCAAAAGTACAAAGCTGGAAGCATCATGCTACCTGACTTCAAACTACTGTACTACAAGGTCACCATAATCAAAACAGCATGGTACTGGTACCAAAACAGATATATAGACTAATGTAACAGAACAGAGGTCTCAAAAATAACGCCACACATCTACAACCATCTGATCTTCAACAAACCTGACAAAAACAAGCAATGGGGAAAGGATTCCCTATTTAATAAATGGTGTTGGAAAAACTGGCTAGCCATATGCAGAAAGCTGAAACTGGATCTCCTCCTTACACCTTATACAAAAATTAACTCAAGATGGATTAAAGATTTAAACATAAGACCTAAAGCCATAAAAACCCTAGAAGAAAACCTAGGCAATACCATTCAGGATATAGACATGGGCAAAGACTTCATAACTAAAACACCAAAAAGCAACAGCAACGAAAGCCAAAATGGACAAATGGGATCTAATTAACCTAAAGAGCTTCTGCACAGCAAAAGAAACTGTCATCAGAGTGAACAGGCAAACTACAGAATGAGAGAAAATTTTTGCAATCTACCCATTTGACAAAGGGCTAATATCCAGAATCTACAAGGGACTTAAACAAATTTACGAGAAAAAACGGCCCCATCAAAAAGTGGGTGAAGGATATGAACAGACACTTCTCAAAAGAAGACATTTATGTGACCAAGAAACATGAAAAAAAAGCTCATCATCACTGGACATTAGAGAAATGCAAATCAAAACCACAATGAGGTACCATCTCATACCAGTTAAAGTGGCAATTATTAAAAAGTCAGAAAACAACAGATGCTGGAGACGATGTGGAGAAATAGGAATGCTTTTACACTGTTGGTGGGAGTGTATATTAGCTCAACCATTGTGGAAGACAGTATGGTGATTCCTCAAGGATCTAGAACAAGACATACCATTTGACCCAGCAATCCCTTTACTGGGTATATACCCTAAGCAATATGAATCATTCTACTATAAAGACACATGAACATGTATGTTTATTGCAGAACTATTCCCAAAAGCAAAGATTTGGAACAAGCCCAAATGCTCATCAATGATAGACTGGATAAAGGAAACATGGCACATATACACCAGGGAAAACTATTCAGTCATAAAAAAGGATGAGTTTGTGTCCTCTGGAGAGACATGGATGAAGCTAGAAACCATCATTTTCAGCAAACTAACACAGGAACAGAACATGTTCTCATTCAAAAGTAAAAGTTGACGAATGAGAACACATGGACATAGGGAGGGGAACATTACATGCCAGGGCCTGTTAGGGGTTGGGGGTAAGGGGAGGGAGAGCATTAGAACAAATACCTAATGCATACGGGGCTTAAAGCCTAGACGATGGGTTGACAGGTGCAGCAAACCACCATGGCACATGTATAGCTATATAATACATACACATGTTCTGTGCATGTATCCTGGAACTTAAAGTAAAATTAAACAGTACATTTTTTTTTTACATTTAAAAAGAAATTTTAGTAAATTCTGATGAAAATATAATCCTGGAATATATATCTAGCCACATTATGCAGATTGTGCAAATATTTGTTAAACTGAATTAAAGTCTCCAAACCTAAAATTTTTTACTTTTGTAAGTACAATTTCAAAGTTTTTCTAAGTCTATAAGAACTCAGTCATACACACAAACATACAGAAAACATTGATTTAATCAGGCAAGGTGTGGCCTCAGGCAGGCAACACTCAATTTATTTCTGAAAAGTTTTCTAATTCTTTCCAATATTTCAATATTCCTTTGACTATTCTACTTTTTGTATTTTGTTTTTTGCTTCCATGTTTGCAGTATAAACGAAAAGTAACACACAACCTATTGTTGAACTCTTCCAAGAAGCTTTGGATAGAGAATCTGGAGAGTATTTTGACATTTTCTTTGAGTGTAGACATATTTGAAAATTTTCAAATTAAAGAAACATAGAAATAAAAATATCCTATTAAAAAAACCTGTACGGGGCCGGGCGCGGTGGCTCACGCCTGTAATCCCAGCACTTTGGGAGGCCGAGGCGGGTGGATCACGAGGTCAAGAGCTCGAGACCATCCTGGTCAACATGGTGAAACCCCGTCTCTACTAAAAATACAAAAAAAATTAGCTGGGCATGGTGGCGCGTGCCTCTAATCCCAGCTACTCAGGAGGCTGAGGCAGGAGAATTGCCTGAACCCAGGAGGCGGAGTTTGCGGTGAGCCGAAATCACGCCATTGCACTCCAGCCTGGGTAACAAGAGGGAAANAAAAAAAAAAAAAAAAAAAAAAACCTGTACGGAAATATTTATAGCTGCTTTATTCATAATAGACGAAAATTAGAAACAACCTAGATATTCTTCAATGGATACACGGTTAGACAAATTTTGGTACATCAACACTACAGAATACTACTCAGCAATTAAAAACAAACGAAGTGTAGATGCATGAGACAACCTGGATGAATCACCAGAGATTAATTATGATGAGTGGGGAAAAGCCAATCTCAAAAGGTCATATAATCTGTTTCTATTTATAAAATACTTTTGAAATGACAAAATTATAGAAGTAGGTAACAAATTAGTGGTTGCCAAGGTTAAGGAGGAGGTGTGGCTCTTAAAGGGCAACCTAAAGATTCTTTGTGGCAAGGAGAATGGTTTGTGTCTTGACTCTAAAGATATCCTGGTTGTGATACTATATCATGGTTTTCAAGATGTTACCACTAGGGAAACTGGATAAAAGGTACATGGGATCTCTCAGTATTGTTTCATACAACTACATGTGAATCTACTATTACTTTCAAATAGAAACTTTAATTTAAAAAAACTAAACTAAGAAAATCAACTGGAATAGTAAAGGATAATAATGAAAAAAGCCTCAACCATGATGGGGTCAGTATCAACGGAGAAAGAATAGATTCAAAACATATTCAGAAGGAATAATCCACAGAATTGATGTTGCATGTCAGTTCTGCAGCCTTTATGAAGGAATGAGTCCAGAGAGGGGTGACAGTCCCAAGGGAGCCTACACAGAAACAGATACCTACAGATTTTGAGCACAAAACCCTGGGAATGCTGATACTTCACTTGCTGAAACACAGAGGGGAAGGTCTGGAAAATAGCATTAGAGTAGTAAGAAGAAAACCAATTAAAAAAGGAAAAAACGCCACAGCAACTCAGAACCTGAAGGAAGGAGTGCTAGGAATGTAGAAATAGTTCTCCAGAGAAGAAAACCTTTCCCCAGCTGAAAAATACTGTATTTCATTCATCTAAAATGCTGTCAATTGGAAGATGTACTTTTATATACCACAAAGGCAAAAAAAAAAAAAAACAAAAATCTGCCCATCGAACCAGAACACAGTGATTCAGCTCTTAGAATTTTTACACTTACTAAATGAGCTCTTTTAAATTTATTATTTAGACAGACTTTTTAATCACATACCACTTATGTATTTTTCTAATAACAGTACCCTATGCTTATTGTTAAAAACATTTTTAAAATGCTGATAAAAGTACAGTGAAGAAAACTAAAACAGCTCATTCTTCTACAGTAGGGTTTCTCAATCTCAGCAGTATTGACATTTGGGAGTAGTTTATTCTTTGCCATCCAGTAGGGTCCATCCTGTGCATGGCAGGATAATAAGGAATATCATTGATCTCTACCCATTAGATGGCAGTAGCATTCAATTCCACTCCACTCATGACATCCAAAAACTGTCTTCAGAAGACATTGTCAAATGTCCCCTGACAGAAAAAAAAAATTATCTCAGTTAAGAATCAATGTTTTAGAATACAGAAGGCACTGCCATTTGCACTTTGGTCATTTATTACTGGATTTTATGTTTTAATGATATAGATTGTAAATTCTATGTTCAGTTCAGCCTCCTGCCTTTACTCCCTCACAGCACATCAGAAACATCTATATTCTTATGTACACATCATGGCTTACTGAGCCATCCCCCAGTGTTGGAAATTGAGGTTGTTTCCAATTTTATATCATTATAAATAATGTCATGATGACCACTGTGCATATAAATCATTTTCTGTAATTCTGATGATTTCTCTAGAACACATATCTCATAATAGAATTAACAAACCAAATAGTACTGAGATGTCTTTAAATTACATGAGTGGGATGTGCAGGTAGAACAGTGGCTAGGAACACAGTGTCCATTATATGAATCAATGCCTTTCCAAATATGCTCCTGAAGACAAATGGCATTCCTTGAGCTAAAATTAAAAAACAACAAATCAGCCTTTGTCCAATTAATCAAAACTTAAATGGATAGAACTTCTAAATTTTAATTTTTACATCCAGTAAATATCTCTTGATCTTAGGAAAATGCCTCTGCTTGCTGCCAATGAGACCTGGCAAACATTAAATGAACAATTACAAAACCAGTATTCTTGGGGGCATAGGGAATGTATTTTCATTAAATAAATACACATACATTTTGTCAATCATGACCTCAAATTTACCAAATCTAAAGTATCCTCTATGAGTATCCTAACTTCTAGGTGCTTCGGTTTCAGCATTGAAACAATTTAGAAATTACCCATACAGATCTTTCAATTTGACATTTATTTTATTAAGATAATGGTATATACTCGTCCAAACATGGCTATGTTGCACCAAAAAGAAGCCAACATGAAAAAGAGACCATGGGGAAAGTCAAATACAATGCAAGGAGCTCTTGCACTGGTTGATAGAACAATCAAATATAAATGCTGCCATCATGTGATCATCAGCAAGTGCTGCCAATGGATGAAAATAAATCACATTTCTAATATGCATTTGGTCTTGAATGCAAAAATGAGATAGAATAGAATCATACATTGCATAGAGTGAAGGAAGGTATTGTTTTTGAAACCTTTTCTCAAATATGTGAGATACATATTCACCTATGAGATAAATATTCACATATATATACCAATATATATATGTACTGTGAGAAGATGAAACTTTGTTTTCCTTACTGTGGGTTTCTGCTGAAAATGTTTCAAAATCACTGCTCTAGAAGGCAAGAGATGGTTACATCCGTCTAGGTTCTTCAAGAAACAGAAAACAAGATAGAATTAAATATGCAGAATCTTTTTAAGAAACAACTGTTAAGTAGAAAGAGAGAAGAGAAGGCAGAAGGAGCCATCAAACTGTGAAGTGGGCCTAACACCTGAAAGAGGGGAGAATAGGAAGGCAGGTTGGACAAAAAGAGCCCCAGACTGTAGTACAGCTCTAAGATAGCCTTGGCTAAGCTGATGGGAACCCCAGGTTGTTTAAAGAAGTCTGGTGTTGGGAAGAAATAGTCCAGCAAAAATTATACCCCCAGCCTGGGAGGGTGTAATGTGCCTGGACATGAGAGCCAGGGAAGAGCCTGGACATGAAAACCAGTAAGTGCCTAGATATGAAAGCCAGGGAAGACCCTGAAGTGCAGCCTTCGAGCCTGTCTGTCACCTACACTTCTTGCAGGATGTTCTTCAGAAGGGAGATCTTTGGCTGCCACGTGAAGGTAAAGGGAGAAATTGTCTCCATATCTTAATCTTTCTCTGTGATATTTGCGTGTACTACAGGTAAAATATGTATTCTGAAGAAAGACTCCTTGGGTTCAAATCCTAGCTCTAAAGCCAGAACTCAAGTGAGACAAGGGAGGCCCCTAGGACAGCCAATTTAAAGAGGCATTTACTCCCTGAGGAGCACTTGCATAACTCTGGGAGTGACACGTCGCCAATATTGCAACCTAGCCATCATTAAAAGGTGAAAAAGCAATAGATGTTGGCACAGATGCAGTGAAAAGGGAATGCATATACGCTGGTGAGAATGTAAATTAGTACAGCCTCTACAAAAAACAATATGGAAATTTCTCAAAGAACTGAAAGTAGATCTACCAATCCCACTGCTGGGTATCTAACCCCCCCCCCCGAAAGGAATTATTATATCAAAAAGATACCTGCACACATGTGTGTACTGAAGCACAATTCACAATTGCAAAGTTATGAAGCTGACCTAGGTGTCTACTATCCAGTGAGTGGATAAAGAAAATGTGGTATATATACACCATGGAACACTACTCAGCCATAAGAAGAATGAAATAATGTCTTTTTCAGCAACTTGGATGGAACTGGAGGCCATTATTCTAAGTGAAGTAATTCACACATGGAAAACCAAATACCATGTATTCTCACTCACAAGGGGAGCTAAGCTATGGATATTCAAAGGCATACAGAATAGTATAATGGACATTGGAGACTCAGAGGTGGGGAGGGTGGGAAGAAGGTGGAGGATGAAAAACTACCTATTGTGTACAATGTCCACTCTTCAGGTGACAGGTACACTAAATCACAGACTTTACCACTATTCAATTCATCCATGTAACCAAAAAACATTTGTACCCCTTAAGCTATTGTACTAAGAAAAATTTATTGTGGCCCAGGAATCTCACCCTGGAGCCAGTCTTGCCTAGCTGGGTCATGTGACTTTGGGTCAGTTACTCACCTCTGTTTCCTCATCTGTAAACGGGGAATATGAGAAAAATAGAGCTTACCACAAGACCAGTGTGACATTTAGGTGAGTTAATAACTATGGGTACTCAGGATAATGTTTGCCACATAGGAATGACTACGTGAGGTTGACTGCTTATGTTATCATCAGTTTTATGGTTATATTTAAAATTCAGACTTTCAGGCACCATCCCCCCTACCCAAATATTTTTGATCCAGCAGGTCTGGGAGGGGTTAGAAGAATCTGTCTTTGCAAATGCTCCCTTAGTTATTCCTGTGCATGCTCCAGTCTGAGAACCACTGTCCAGCCTCTCCTTGCTGAACACTTTGTTTTTACCACTCAGCCACTTGCTGCCCATCTATCCAAACATTTTTCCAAGTACAACACAGGCAACGAAGCCAAATTTTGTCAGGTACGCTTTCAATGCAAAGAACCTTGTGTGTGTCCAGTCTCATCATGACATGACCTTGACAACCAAAGTCACTTCATTCCTTGGTGAGACAGCCATGAGAAGTGAAAAGCTGATGGCCTAGTGTCCCATTCCAGCGGGCATGCCCAAGTTCTGCCTCAGTGTGCTCCCATTTGAACTGAACTCTTCTGTCTTCTTCTTCTCATATATTTCTCACCCTCCCCATCTGATTCTGAGGCCTCCTTGAGAATGCAATCACTCAGCTATTCATGGTGCTCTGGATCACATCAAAGACCAGTTTTGTGAACTTCACATTTATTTCACACATATCATGATGCACGGCTGTGAACACCTCCAAGCTGACTGGCACTGGGCCCCAAACATGCATTGACCTACAGCTTTGAAGTCTATCATTCTGGAAACGCAGCCTAGGAGAAGCACACAGGTGCAATTTCAATAGGGGATTGTGGGGGACAATAGCTTCTGATTGGGATAAGATCCCACCCACATCAGAAATCAGCTGCGGCATAATCAACAACTTTGTATTAAATGACAGCACCACTCAACAGTTACCTTACATTCTGAAGGAATCAGTTTAATGTGGAAAACACAGCCAGAAAGCTAAAGAAATTGAAATGTTCTGCCTGATTCTCAATAAAAAGCCATTGTTCCAGACACAACCTGAGGAGGAAGTTGCAGGGGCAGGAAATGCATCTCAGCCTGGCCATCAGTTGGAACTGTACTCCTGCATTCAGTCCTGTCATGGAGTGCCCAGTATGACCTGGTGCTTCACCCAACTCAGCTGGGGGGCATTGGCCATGATGGGCAGTACTGCTGCTATCACTAGCAGTTGTTGCCATGATTTATTGAGTATTGAGTAAATGCTAGGCACAACATTTTACCAACATATTATTTCATTTAACCACATGACAACCCTATGAGATGGGTATTATTATCCACATAGATGTAGCTGCTGAGGAACCGAGGGAGGCTAACTAACATGCCCCAAATCACAAAGTTAGAAAATAGAGAGGGTCAAGGTCTATGTCTAATTCCATCTGGCTCTAGAAACACTATTCTGTTTTAAGGAGATGCCTTTGAATAGAACAGAACCAAAATAGCTGTTTCTTATAAATTTCAATATGTAGCTGGAGAAAGCATCAAACATATAAGATACAAATTGGAAGTGTGGAGACAGTGTTGAAAAGGTCAGAGCACAAATTCTAAAGAAGTAGAGAGAGCATCAAAGTGAGTGAATAGTTTGTACAGGTAGGAGTAGGTTAGAAAGTGTGTCTTGTTGCTGATCCATTTTGCTATCTAAGCGGGACTGGGACGACTCTAAGACCTGGGACTTGAAACTAAACCCATCTCAAAGAGTGGTGGGTTCCAGGAGCCAGATTCAAGTGGGTATTAGCAGACAGCGTATGACCTTTGAATGGATGGATTTATGCAGTGTCTTCCCCAAAGAGATGCAATACAAGGAAGCAGGGTGTGCAGGTAGATAGGGCAGCCTGCGGAAGTTGATGGCAATTGGAGGTTCTTGGATGGTGGACCACAGCGATGATCCACCAGGGGAGTTGAGAAGCACTGTAATAATTGAGTCTTAAATATGTGCCAGGTCCTAGTCTAAGCACTACATGCTTTACCTTCTTTACATTTCACCACAACCTCTATAATGTAGGTTACTATATAACTCTATTTTACAGATGAGAAGATTGAGGCTCAGAGACAGGAACTAACTTTCCCAAGTTCATGCAGCTAAGAAGCGGTGAAATGAGGATTCTACCAAATACCTTGTTTGATATCAAATATTTTGTTTGAATCCTCATTTCATCACTGAGGTGAAAATGATCTAATTATTGTCCTCAGATTTCTATTAAGTCAAATGATCTAATTATTGTCCTCAGATTTCTATTAAGTCCTTGATTCAGGTTCATTTTGGTGCCTATCCCAGCTGTTGGGAGGGTTTCTATTACCTCTAGACTCTGAACTCTCTTTAGCCCCTGACAATCATAGTTACCCAATAAAATAACATTTTGAGTGTTAAGATACATGTAATCTAATCTCACCTAAGTATCTAGATTATAATCACTTCCATACTCTATCCATCTCAGTCATTACTCAGTCTCTCATTCAACCAAAACCTTTTATGCTTTTTTCCTACATTCTAGCCACTATTCCAGGCCTTACAGACTCAAAGATCAATTAAGATAGAGAGGCAGAGAAACAGGCAAGCATATAAACTCAGAACATTCTGGTAAATAACTTTGGTAGAAGCATCAAAATATTTCTGTGTATATGTGGAGGGAGAGGGAGAGCCAGAATGCCTCACTTAAGAGATGTAACTATGGAAATATAGCATCTCAGGTTTCACTCCTGGACCCTGTCATCCTTGTCTCCATTCTCATTCCAGCTCTGATGTGCTGTGCCCAGCCTTTCCCTTTATCCTCTAAGTCTCACATTGACTTCAGTTCCATTTCAGTTCCTAAATTCCTATGGTTGCTCCTTTGACCACATAATGTCCAAATTCCCTAAATATTGGAAATGATGTCTACCTTTTTCCCCAAAACTCAGGTTTTGGATAATAGAGAGCATGGAAATGAAAGGTATATTTCTGAGGGAAGAAGAAAACAGAGAACTGTGGCAGGAAAAGTCTATACAGTTCATTCTAAGTAAAGGGTGTGTGTGTGTGTATGTGTGTGTGTATTTGTACCGGTAGCTAATTTTTATGAATGGTATGCTAATAAGTGTAAAAGTTTTATGACTATGAAAATACTTTTTCATTGGCTCTTTAAAACATACTAATAAGTCATTTTGCCTCCTTTTCAGAGAAGTTTGTGCAAGTCACTGGCCAACAACCAAAAAATTAAAATATCTTTCCACTGGCACTTTATCAACTTTCTTTGACTTACCTAAACCAAATCTAAAAGCAACATGTGACCATAACACCTAGAAAAAAAATGAGTAATTCCCTATTTATGATGAGTGTGTTAGTATAGAGAGCATGATTTTTAGTGCTTCATTTCTCAGCCATGTCTGTAAAATGTGCATGTGCAAAGCAAGACTTTATGTTAGAGAGATGTGGAGGGTTGAGTGGGTGGGAGGTCTGGCACTTTCCTCAGCCCATGCATGCTTATTGATGCGTAAACCTGACGATGCTGGCAAGCAGAATCTGAGCACCAGGTTAGCTCGATGTACTTGGTGCATGGTAAGCAGAGTTGAGTGAATAATTATCAGTTTAAACCCACTATCCTTCTGCCTCCTCTATGAAATGATATATAGCAATGAGGTAAGTAGGATAATACACAGCCTATTTATGCATGTCAGTTGTATTAGTTTTCTATTTTGTAACAAATTGCCCCTAGAATTTAGTAGCTTACTACAGTTTCTGTAGGTGAGGATTGTGGGAGCAGCCTGGCTGGGTGGCCTGACTCAGTGTCTCGAACTCCTGACCTCAGATGATCCACCCTCCTCAGCCTCCTAAAGTACTTGGTGACACAGCGAGACTCCATCTCAAACAAACAAACAAGAAATTTAAGATTCTGCTTATGGTATATCAAAGAATGCCTCTATCAGGCCAGTACTTCCTCAGATATCAGCTAAATATAAATAACAACTACTGAAGGCATTGAAGAGTGAATAAAAGTAGGAATATTCTTGAAGAGAATCAAAACTTGGAAGGACAAACATTGTGTGTTTTCTATCTTTACAGCTTTTTAGTCTGAAGATGACCACAAGGAAAGGCTAACACTTTGATAGAAAATTACAGTCCTAGTCTGAAGAACCACACCTATAGAAAATGAGAAGAAGGCAGAAATCTCAGAAAGGAGAGAGCTAAAGTAGGGAGGACACAATCTATGTCTAAAATCTGCCCAAATCTCTAAATAAACCCTGAACCATATAAACATGAGACAAAGCACAAGAATTATAGCTAAAAATGAAAGAACTGGGCTTATATTTGAGCTATTACCAAGAGACTGAGTTTGCAGTGTGAATTCAATCAAGTTAATCACTTGATAAAACAAGAGAAAATTAGCATTTTTGGAGACTTGGAATAGAATCAACAATATAACAGTCACAATATTCATTATATAATCTAAATTTATTCAACATAAGAGTCAAAAAAAAGTGACTTATTCTAAAGATAAATGGCAATCAAAGGAAGACTGCTTCAATAAAATTGATAAAAACAAGGTAGTACACCTGTAATCCCAGCACTTTGGGAGGCTGAGGCAGGCAGATCACTTGAGATCAGGAGTTCAAGACCAGCCTGGCCAACATGGTGAAACCCCTCCTTTACCAAAAATGCAAAAATAAGCCAGGTGTGGTGGCATGCACCAGTAATCTCAGCTACTTGGGAGGCTGAGGCATGAGAATCGCTTGAACTCGGAAGGCAGAGGTTGCAGTGAGCCAAGACCATGCCACTGTGCTCCAATCTGGATGACAGAGCAAGACCCTTTTTCAAAAACAAAATAAAACAAAACAAAACAAAACAAAAATGATAAAAATAAAACCAAATAAAAATTCTAGAACTAAAAATGTTATATCTAAAACTTAAAAATTTACTTGGTAGGCTTTATAACCAAAAGGAAATGACAAAGGAAGGAGTCAGTGAACTTGAAGATAAATAAGTCAAAATTATCTAATTTGGAAAACAAAGAAGAAAAATATTTTTAAATGGGTAATATAAAATGGTTCAACCCATGTGTAGTTGAATTCTCACAAGAGAAGAGAGAAATTTGGAGAGAAAAATATTTGAATAAATAGTGGTAAAATTTTTCCCCAATTTGGGAAGGGCTATAAATTTACAGACTCAAAAAGCTCAGTAAAATACAAGCAGAATAAATGCCAAAAAACCTAACACATCTCGCTAGCTACATTATAGTCAAAATAATAAAAATCAAAACCAGAAAAATTTGAAAGCAGCTAGAGAAAAGTGACACATTACATCCAAGGGAGTAATGATTTGAAACCACTAATTTGCCAGAAGAAACTATGAAAGACAGATGATACTGGAACAACTTGAAAGTGCTAAAATAAATTTTAAAAGCAATAACAACTGTCGACCCAGAAATCTATATTCAGAAAAATGTTCTTCAACAATGAGGGCAAAATAAATATGAGTCAAGATTAAAGAAAACTGAAAGAATTTGTTGCCAGCTATACTAAACAAGAAGTGCCCAAGAAAATTCTTCAGATTGAAGGAAAATTATAGAAACTAGAAACTCAGATTATTTGAAAATAGTCAAGAACCTCAGAACAGATAAATATCCACTAGAAATGTCAAGTATGTGAACAAATGTAAGAAACTATTTTTCTGTTAAATTAAAAACCTTCTTATATATTATACATTGTATGCATGTATTAAGACATCATTCTGTGCCCCATAAATATGTACAGTTATTATGTATCAACTAAAAAAAAAAAACTCTGATCTAAAAAAAATATGACTTAGCTGGCTTCCTGGGGTATCTTATCAAACATTTATGGACGAGATGGTGTCAATTCTATGCAGTCCTTTTCTAGGATATTGAAGATTAGGAAATATTTTGATACTTATTCTTTGAGGCCAGCATTACCCTGATACAAAACCAGAAAGATGTATAAGAAAAGTAAAATTTTCACCTACATTCTTGACACATATTCTCAAACAGAATCAAAATTCCCTTCAGATGACCACATCCAGAGTGTACTATTCTTGATAGTTCTGAATTTGATAGATGTTGAAATACTGGGGAGACTTCCCAAGAAACAGAACTCTTAGTTCCCATAAAAGTTCTGAACTAATTAAGGCCAAAAAGAATTATGTAAGGGTAGGCAAAATACTTTATTCTGAAAGATTAATAGTAGGAAATGCTATTTGTATTTAAAGGCAAGTAGCTTGCCTTTAGTGATATTCCCTCAAGAATTTAGGTGAAAATTTCTAAGCAAACTTTTAGGCAAATCGGATTTAAAAATATATTAAAAGAATTATTCATCATGACTGTATTAGTCCATTTTCTCACTGCTATAAAGAACTACCTGAGACTGGGTAATTTATAAAGAAAAGATATTTAAGTGGCTCACAGTTAAGCACGGCTTTGGAGACCTCAGGAAACTTACAATAATGGCAGAAGGTGAAGGGGAAGCAAGGTACATCTTACTTGGTGGAAGACAAGAGAGAGCAAGTGAGGGAGGAAGTGCCACACACTTTTAAACCATCAGAGCTCATGAAAACTCACCATCATGAGAACAGCATGGAGGAAATCTGTCACCATGATCCAATCCCAGAAATGCAACATTTAGCAAGAGTACCACAGAGGTGATATGCTCTTCTCAGTGCATTATATCAGAGGAAATATGACATTAATAAGTCTAATTACTGGCAATGCTAACCTGCTTACTTGATTAAGGTAGTGTCTGCAGAGTTTTGATCTCACAAAATTACTATTTTTTTTTGTTTTATAATAAACATGTACTTTAAGATTGTGCAATTATTTTGTTTCTCATACTTTCGAGCAATGATTTTGACATTGATTTGTGTATCTTGCCTATAACAATTATTGTTGTGATGTTTTAATAGTTTTTATATTTCCCTCATTGCTTCTTCTACATATATTAATTGGAATTAAGAAAAAGCTGTTCCTTTCTTGCCCACTTACTAATTTACTAAACAATATCAGTGAGGATTCATAGTTTCTTATTCTGTGAGTTTAATAAGCCAGTATTACTATTATTATTTATTTAATTGCTCTTTTTTTTTTAAACTATGGTCATTGGGAGCTCTTTCAGGCTGGTTTCTGCCCTTTCCATGTGACATCATTCTTTTTTAAGCACTTCTTTATTTCATGGCCCACAAGTTACTCCAAAGGAATCTTGCGTTTTCATCTTCCCCAGCCTTGCAATCAACTGTTTCTCCAAGGAGCCCTTGATCCTTTTATTAGAGAGTGATGTTTAGAAATCAAGCCCTGTGTGTTTGGTGTATTCATTGCTACTAGGATATCATAGTTTCTAGACCTCTCCGAGGTCAGAACTAGGAAATATATGTATGTATATTATATATATGCACAATATAGATGTATATATGTATGTATACACCCATGTGTACACACTTCTATGTTAATTTCTATGTCTAGCTCTCTGGATAAGTACTTAAAAGCCATGAGTTCCTACCTCATGATTCAATACCTTCTATTTAAACCACCACCCCAGGGGTCATTCTAGCTTTCCTTCTTTCTTATGTAGCTTAACTTTTTACTTGATATATTCATATATATTTGATGTTTTTTTTTAAAGTTTGTATTACATTTATAATTAAAACATCAAAATCAAAATAAAAGCAAAGGATATTATATTAACAAGTACAATGCTTGTCAGTTACCTATACTAGGCAAAGCAATAAGATAGACATAAATGGGAATGAGACATATACTCTGTCTTTAAGAAACTTTATCGTATTGACAACATGTGATGCAACAGCAAGTCAATGTTGCCCAAGATAAGCAATTGAATAATAATCTAATATGATATAAAGATTTGACAGATATTTATGGTCTTAATAGCTAATATTCTTTTTTTTTTTTTTTTTTTTTTTTGAGACAGAGTTTCGCTCTTGTTGCCCAGGCTGGAGTGCAATGGCGCGATCTCGGCTCACCGCAACCTCCGCCTCCTGGGTTCAGGCAATTCTCCTGCCTCAGCCTCCTGAGTAGCTGGGATTACAGGCACGCGCCACTATGACCAGCTGATTTTTTGTATTTTTAGTAGAGACGGCGTTTCACTATGTTGACCAGGATGGTTTCGATCTCTTGACCTCGTGATCCACCCGCCTCGGCCTCCCAAAGTGCTGGGATTACAGGCGTGAGCCACCGCGCTCGGCCAATAGCTAATATTCTTAAAGTGCTTTTGAGCTATTCTGATAAGGAGGTCTTCGAAGTTGCCAATACTCTCAACCTTTCTCTTGTATTATTTCATTTTATTAGAGAAATAAATTCTTTCTATTGATAATGAAATTTAGTTGCTTTTGAACAGAAAAAAAGATGAACTACTGAAAGCTTTTAGTTTAAATTCTCTGAAGTGTGGCAAGAGATAACTTGCCTTCAGATGCCCTGATGCTTTTTATAACCCGATCAGCAGCAATAGTCATCGTTCCCTCCAGTGATCAATTTAACACTTAGTGGGACTCAATATCCTGGTAACCAACACAAATGAATGCAAAGAACTTCAGTGCACAGACATGAGTCTCCTAGCCAGTTCATATAACCTGCGACCAAAGTCAGGGTGTAAGCTTCCAGTAAGTTTAGGAGACACAACTTTCTTTAGGAAAGAGCCTTATTTAGCTTTTTATACACAATCATTAGGAAATTTGCTCAGCCCTCAAACATCTCTTGAACTGATGGTAAAAATTCCTCTATTAGCATTCTTTTCTCTTTTATATACTGCGTTTTCTATTGTAAATCCAAGAATTTGAGAGATGCAGGCATGAAGTTACAATCAATCCAGTTTGGGCCAATAAGCATGTATCGAATGCCTCTTATAGACAAACAAACACTGTGCTAGGCTTAGGATGCAATGCTGAGTAAAACGCATTCCTTGACTTAAGAACCAATGTAGTCTAAGCAACAATTTCCCAAAGCCACCCAAAGGAATAGATTCTCATTCAATGGATCTGAAGATCCAGGAAATTTACAGTGTAGACATACTATTTAGACTGGCAATGATAGACGAGTGGAGTTCATTTGATAGACAAAGGTGTGAGGAAAGAAGGCTTTCCAGGCAGAGAGAAGAGCTTGAATACAAATTCGAAAGAGGGAAGATGTTTTGCATGTTCAGTGTGTAATTCTTGCTGCTGCAATTTGAACATAAACAAGCAGGATATGAGGACATATGGACAAAGAGAGTGAAACTATAGGAGAAGTCACAAAGAGGCCACAAAAAGGAAAAAAGTGCATTGAACTATTGATTTAAATGTAGATGTATTCATTCACTCATTCATTCAACAAATACTTATTTAGCAACCACTGTGCCCACGTTGAGTGAGCAGCTTGTCAGATAAAGATCACAGGACAGGCTGAGGAGAATGGGGTCTTGCAGCACAGAAAGAAAAGGAAAGCTCAAAGATGACTCACTCCAGCATTTCAAGGCAAAGTGTTGAAATGTTGGGGTTAGATCCCCAAGACAAGTTTCCTGAGATGGGGCTAGTTTGGATTTGAGTAGAAACATTGGAATTAGATGGGATAATATACGTAAAAATTAGTTGTAACTATATATTGCTATACAAATGTTCTGACTTCAACATATTCATGCAAAAATTATGCATATGAAGTATGAGGGGAGACTGACCCCAAGACAAGTTATTTATTAAAGAATTTGTTTAGTACTGTCAGGTAGATTAGAACCATGAACTTATAGAAGCAATTAGAAAAGGAAGAAGCTTAAGGTCTGACTTGGCTCCTTAACTCTCTATTATAAAGTCTCCCACCAGGGCCCAAGCCATAGATATCCACTTTACTCTGAAAATCTCATTTGCACCCAAATGAGAGATTGAAGCCAGGGAATTTATGCTATAACCTACCTCCACCTCCCTTCTCCCTTTCCCTCCCTTTCCATCTCTTCTCCTTCTTTATCCTCTTCCCTCCACTCCCTCCTTGCTTTTTTCTCTCCTTTCCTTTCTTTTTTGTTGGTGTTGTGCTTTGTTTTCTGGTTTGAACTGCTTGGGTGTACTCTGTTTAAGGGGTTTCTTTTTTGTTGTTTTGCTTTGGTATTCATTATTGTTTTAGTTCACTAACTTTTTTGTGTGAGTGTGTGAGAAGTACACATTAGACTTTTCTGATGTGACTGATGATCCATAACAAGGCAGGTCTCTCTAAGCTCCTCTGCTTCTTCAAGTGACCTGACGTGGAAATTGTGTCAAGGATGAGAGAATCTCAGTATTTTAAGAATTAAAGCTGGGCCAATATCTTAGTCATCTCAGCCTGCCATAACAAAATACCACACACTGGATGGTTTAAACACCTGAAATATATACATATACATACATATATATACATATACATATACATACATATATATATATACACACATATACATATATATATACATATACATACAAATATATATATATACATATACATACATATATATATACATATACATACAAATATATATATACATATACATATATATATATATATATATATACATATACATACATATATATATTGTGACGGAGTCTCGCTCTTGTTGCCAGGCTGGAGTGCAGTGGCACGATCTCAGTTGACTTCAACCTCTGCCTCCCGGGTTCAAGTGATTCTTCTGCCTCAGCTTTCCAAGTATCTGGGACTACAGTCGCGTGCCACCATTCCCAGTTAATTTTTGTATTTTCGGTAGATATGGGGTTTTACCATGTTGGTCAGGATGGTCTCAATATTTTTTACAGTTTTGGAGGCTGGGAAGTCCAAGATCAAGGTGCTGGCAGATTCACTGTCTAGTAAGGACCGACCTTTTGACTTGCAGGAGGCTGCCTTCTCACTTTGTTCTTAATGGTGGGAAGAAAGAGCAAGATCTCTGACATCTTTTCATATAAGGGCACTGATCCCAACATGAAGGCCCCATCCTCATCACCTCATCTTAACCCTGATTACTTCCTAAAGGCCACATATCCAAATACCATTACATTGGGAGCTAGGACTTCATCTAAATTGGGGTGTGAGGGAGACACAATTCAGTCCGTAGCTACCAGTGACTCCCCAGATACCAAGAACTTTTCTCTTCATGTGCTATGGCTGAGGCTGATGGTCCAGAGTGCTTACTCCTTATGGCCACATGGCCTATGAAGTTCACCTCACATATGCTATAGCCAAGTTTATCATTAGACCAGAAAAAAAGTCTGACCAAGTAGTTGTAAGGACAATGAAAGACCCTACATCAAAGGTGGAGGGACAGATATCACTACAAAAATTCATTGCAGCCTGGGATACCCCTGTGAGGTCACTCTGATGCCTTCTCATCACTTTTTTGATGTTGTTACATTTTTCATCTTTCTCCAATGGTCAAGTCAGATCTCACATATTGGGTGGGAACGTGGAAGGCCATGTCAGTGAACTTTCTGTTCAGCTCAGGGATGACCCTCCCACAGCCTGGACAGTGCCAGGGAATGTAGAGAGGATGTCCTGGGTGGAACCCCAGCCATCATGCCAGTTTTCCATAGGAGCTGTCTAAATCTTTTTGTATGGCAGTAATAGCATGGACTGCGGTCACCAATCTCTCCACAATACCAATGTTGTCATGGTGACCTTGGCCAGGGTGGCCATGAGTTTGCTGGTACAGGAGGCACTGCTGCCAATACTGAAGGAATGATCATATGTCTTATGACTCACTGTAACCACAAACATGGCAGCAACCACAGAAGCAGCAGAGATGATGATCCCCTGGGGTCTATCCTGCAAGCAAGTTCCAGTCTCTTATAAGATAGTGAAGATACCAGTGGACTCTAACATATTCAGCTCCAGCATATTACCTACCTGTATGCTGTAAGATGGAGATGTACCTCCCATGGATCACAGGCTTCCAGTCTCAACTTTAACAGTGTCATTTAGTTTGCTATGGAGGAATCATATAAGACACACAGTTGGTGATCAGTGTGGCTGAAGTAAATGGCATCCAATGAAAGTGATGATATTGCTCTGCAACTGTTTTTTTTTGTTTTTGTTTTGTTTTTTTTTTTTAGACAGAGTCTCAATCTGTCTCTAGGCTGGAGTGCAATGGCACAATCTTGGCTCATTGCAACCTCTGCCTCCTGGGTTCAAGCAATTCTCCTGCCTCAGCCTCCCAAGTAGCTGGGATTACAGGCACATGCCACCACCCCTGGCTAATTTTTGGTATTTTAGTAGAGATCGAGTTTCACCATGTTTGCCAGAATGGTCTCGATCTCCTGACCTTATGACCAGCCACTCTGGCCTCCCAAAGTGCTAAGATTGCAAGCATGAGCCACCACACCCGGCCTGCTCTGCAACTGTTAAAGGTAGCCCTTCCTGGCTAGCAGGCACCTGATGTGACCAAATCTGTTTATTCTAAACCATCACCACCATGTCTTCTAGATGCAACCGGCACTGCACAAACAGCATAGCTGACTGTTGAGTCGGAAGGAGCTTTTCGTTAAAGAGAAAAACAGCAACACGTTTCTGTGTACCTACCTAGTTTCTCTAGTTTCTCACACACTTACTGAAATAACCAAAGAGGAAATTAGCTGTATTAACACTGGAACCCAGGGATGAGTACCAACACATGCTAGACACCTGGAGGAATTTCTCAGATGTGTTATACAGAAGGAACCCCTGGGGGCTGATATAACCTCAAAGAGAACCTAGATGGTAAACACATGGCAAAAGAAGTTCCCAGGGCCAGAGCAAGCAGCTCCTGTGTTTGATAGAAAGGGTGCTTTACTTGTCCATTGGAGACATTGACAGGTTCTAACCAGGGAAGTGATTAAGTAAACTTCTATTTTTCACAGACTAATCTAGCTACTGGAAGGCAAATAGGCTGGCAAAGGACAAAAGTGGAAAAGGGAGACCAGTTTAGAGACTTACTAAGGTAGAGGAAGTAGAAAAGAATAAAGTGGATAAATGTTCGATACATATTATAGGGACAATAATAGGATACAGTGTTGAATTAAAAATATTTGTCTCTGGTGGTAGAATTACAGGTTGATTTTTAGTTACCACTTTTTTATGCATTTTATAATTTTCTTCTGCAAGGAACATCAATTATTTAAGTTTTTAAAAGCTTAAAAATTTTAAAAATTCTCCCTGAATACACTAAAAAGAGGTAACTTGATTACGTAGAAGGCATATCCTGGATAAATAGCTTTCAAATAAGAAAAGTTCTCAAAATAAAAACAAAACAGATGAAACAGGAGTAAGACTAACCACTGGCACGTATAAGGGGGTAAAAATTTTATATCTCTCTGTTTGACCAGGGCAGTGATTGCAGGATTTTTTTCTTTTCAGCATTGGAATTCTTTCTTCAAATAAAATCTCAGTGGAGGCCGTGTATATGGTAGAGATCACGGGAGCACTGTCTGGGAAGGAGCTAGGGGGCTCTGACTCACACCTGCTCTACTCATGCCTGAGGTTGTGCTCTTCCCTCATCTTCCCCCTTCCCCAAGAACAAAGGCCAAAGGCACCTCCAAGGATGAGATCAACAATGGTTTTGCTTTTTGTTTTCTGTTCTGTTAGCTTTAGGGATTTCAGCAGAGGCAGCTCTGTTTGACGCATGTAAAATCTGGGTGACAGATAAAACTGAGTAGAAGCCTGGCTTCTAACCTTGGTAAATCACAGCCATTAACGAATGTACTGTAAAGGCAATATATCACTGATTACAAGGGTATCTTAGATGGGAAAACAAATAAAAAGGTGGGAAAGCAAGAAAAAGAAGCCTTTTCTCTTTCAAGGAAGGAAAAGAGAAATGAGAGATCAGAACATGGCTTGCAAGCAAAATGTCTGCCCCAGATTAGGTTTGAACTACCTCTTTGATTTTTCTGTTTGAGTCCAAGTCATTGCTAAGGACACCTAAGCAAGTCTGAGGGAGCAGGGCCAGTTCCACAAAGGCAAATGGACTGGCCCCCTTTCCCACAAGCAGTCATTACCCCATGCCAGTTACCGCTCAGACAAATGAAGAGGCGCAATTGCTCCTACAAAATCCAGTTTGCAGCACAGCTTCAAGAGTTTATGAATTCGGGGGAAACCACACCTTTTAGACTGGTTGGTCTGGAAAGAGGTTTGATGAGGAGCAGGTTCATGGGAGAGTAGGTAAGAAATACATTGTTTTTCCATCTCAAACTCTTCTCTTTCTTCATTCTTATGGTTTCAGTAGCAGCTGCCCTGTTCTCATACGACTCTGTACTCCTGGTCAGATGATGCACCTGGGTTGGGCATAGACTCACGGTGGACCAAATCTAACACCTCATCCCCACATTCAGGCAATGAGATTTGCTCTCAGTCACAAAGGCTTTGTGTAACTTATTAAGAGTCCCATTTTAATGGAATTCTATTTTTCATTTGAAAAAGGAGAAAAATAGGCTTATACATGCCTTACTGCTCCTGGAATAAGTAAAAAGACAAGAACAGTAATTCTGATAAACTGAGAAGTAAGTATGTTTTATTTTAAAGCTTGATTTTTCAAAACAGAATTTAGGATTTAAAAGGAAATATCATTACATGTATATTCATAAAATTTGCTTTATAGTAGGAGTTCTTTTAAACAGCCTCAGCTAATCAGCAGCTAAGCCAATATTTTTATCCTCTCTGTAATAATCCTGACCCATGCTGCAGCTGTTTGTTTACTCTATAGAACACCCTGGCCCTGGGAACCCACCAGATGAATTGTATATTTAATTACCAAGAATATTTGTTCCTCATTCAATTCTACTGTTATTTCATATGCACTGTACTTAAATATTCCACAATCTGAAAAAATGTGATTGCAAAAAAAATAGTTGAGTGCTTTAGAAAGACTTAATAAAGACAAATTACTTTTAAAAAATGAATTACGTTGAGTGAGAGAGTTTTGAATGACCAAAAGGAAAAGTAAACATCTAGATGGAATATGTATTCAGATTTTTTTTTTTTTTGGCAAACAACTTTTGTTTCTCATTCTACTTTACAGAAATAAAAACTGGAAATCACAGATAATGCATTCTAAGTATGACCTAAGTAATAAAGACCATGTAGAACTCTAGTCACCGGACCTAAGGTGTAAAAACCATATTTTTATATTAAAGATTTCATGTGAATATATTTATATTTTAACAAAATGTTTCATCATTTTACACAAAGGTATGTACTTTATATCCTTCACGTTAGCCCACATTTTTGCTACCTGTCTACCTTGAAAGGTAATCTATAGATGAGAGAGCATCTGCTCAAATACTTTGTCTATCCACTCAGATAGCTTCAATTATCATCAAAATACTGATGTCTCCAATATCTGTATCTCTAGGACAGATTGCTCTCCTAATTTAAGATAGACTGCATATTGGATACTTCCATTTAGAAGTACCAAAAATATCTAAACTCAACATCCAAAACCATCTTCCACATCTCCTTATGCATTTCTTATCTCTAGGGTCCCAGTGTCGCTCACATGTAAGCTTCATACCTGATTTCCTCTTCATCCACCACGGCCACTGCAGCATCTAATCAATTCCTGAGGGCTGTGTGTAGGCAAGAGGGGATGTGGACTCTTATCTCTTAAGAACCCTTCACATCTATGAAGTTCTCTTTAGCCACACTGCCAGTCTCCTATTTCCAGCCACTGTCAGCTCTCTCCTGGAATACTGCAACAAGCTCCTAATTGATCTCTCTGCTTCAAGCTTTTCCAATTTAAATATTCTCATTATCACAAAGCAACCTTTCTAAAATGTTAAGTGTGATCCAGTGAGTCCCTTGATAAGCTTCTTGATTAAAATTCTATGGTTTCTCTTTGTTCTTATAATGGAATCGAAAGTTCTTAACATGGTTTACAAAACCCTGCAGGATCTATCCTCTAATTATGGCTCCAGACTCAGATATTACCACTTTCCTTTTAAACTCTAAACTTCAGCTAGAATAAATGTCCTTCCCTTCTGGGGACACACTAAGCTCACTCTTGCCTCCTGGGCTTTGAGTATACTCTTCCTTCTTCTTGGTCCACTCTGCTGCCCATCCCAACTTCACCCTCCAAAAAAAGTAATTCCCTGGAATTACTACCACTCATCCTATAATTCTTACCACAGGCATTGTTTTCACAAAACACCTTCAGGGACCTCCATCTCATCAGGGTGGTTTAGATGTTCTTTTAAGAGATCCAAGGTACCCTGCATCTTCCTTTCCATGGCATCTGTCACTGTCATCTGTGTTGTTGACTATCTGCTTACAAGGGCTAGGGCAATGTCTTGACCACTGCTATATCCTCAGAGCCCAATAGGGAGTAGTTTCTTCATTAATGAATGTTAAATGGGTGATTGAAGAAAGGGTCCCTGCAAGTAGCTCTGTTCTAGCAATGGAACCTTCTTTTCTGAAGGAAAATCTCTCTTAACCTTCCCTGCAATCTTTGCCCTATTTTGTACTTTTAGTACTAAGTACTCTATTATTTAGTATCCTAATACTAAGATTCTATTCCTTAAGGGCTTGCAGAGGTAGCCCATACTGAGAATTCTTTTCAGGATCTACTCCTTTCAGTCACATAAAAACAATAGGTTTCAGTACCCTGTCTTGGTATACAATCAGGTCAACCATGAGCTGACTTGTTTATATTTTATAGCTCTGTAATAAAGTCATCCATCAACAATTTGGTAGGGCCTAGGATTTTCTCTTAAGAGATGATATTTTTTGGGGTGTGTGAGAAAAAGTAAAACATTCTTGTTTATCAATAAATTAATGTTTATTAATTTTTTTCAATAAACACGTACTAAATATCTACTGTGAGTTGTCACTGGACCACAGACAGACAAAAAACATAAATCTGCCATCAACACTAGATTTACATCTAAGGGTTAAGCATGACATATTGAGAAAAGACTGAAGAGTCTTTTGACAGGCTACAAACTCAATCCTATATCATTTTGAAAATTTGCTATAAAAGAAACTAATCAGGTAATCATGACTCCAGGGATAAAACAGCATAAATTAATTAGTTTTCATTGACCAAACCCTAGTTTAACCCCTCACCACATGTCTGTTCCAGGAGCTTACTAACAACTTGTCTCGCAAGGTAGCTTAAACTGAGGGATTTAAAAATTTATTGCCAAAATTTAAAAGTACAGATTTACTTGGGGGAAAAAAAGCATTCACACATGGCAACCATTGGCTGAGTAAAACTGTGGTTGCCTCCTTTAAGTGGGTCAACTTCTCTTCTGTTCCCACCAGCTTTCCACTTACAGATCTACCTGTTCCCTGCAGGCTTTTAAGATTATGACCCTTTATGTCAGGATAAAGTCTAGACACAGCATAAAACATATCCAGTGTGTACCCAGCTCACCTCTTCAGCACAGTTTCTACTGCATCCCATTATTCCAGTTACTCTGAATAGAAAACGGTCATAATATACCCTGCTTTTTCCTATCTTTCAACCCATGAACATTCATTTCCCCTATATGGCCAACATCTGATTTATGGATTTAAAAAACCAGAGGAAAGGAAAGCAAGCTATAGAAAGGTAGAAAGGCTACAGAATTTCTCAGACAAGGCATTAGAATGGCAACCCTGCATTACGAAGCCACAGAAATTAGCACCCTATCTGTGTGGAACCCATGCATAGCCTGAACTACAATTGAATTGGCTTTAGAATAAACTTCTCCATTAGGTGACCAAGTTAAGGGCACTATAGCCTTGCCTGCTGGCTTTGCACCAGTTTTTCACATCAATGTAATGAAAAAGCTGACAATAGCCTGGTGTTGTGTTGGTTGTTAACATGATGTGCCACGAACACTTATCCAACCAACTGCTTTGTCAAAAGATGAAGGAAAACAGAGAAAAGGCAGAGACTTTGTGACAACACATTCTAGGGCAAGATAAGCTGTATTATAAAGCCACTTAAATAACTGAAGATGTAAATTACCTTTTCTCAATATAGAATGTAAAAACTAGTTTTCTTCATTCTAAGCATCGGCAGCAGTTGTGTGTCTGCCCAGTAGAGGGAGGTCTCTTATCTGCATACAAAAATAACATTCAATACACAGTCATGCTCAAATGTACACACACACACACACACACACACACACACATTTCAAGTTCTCATCTTGAACTTGAAATATGAAAAAAAAAAAAAAAGATTTCAGGGACTTCTGCCAAGGCGGCCAAATAGGAGCAGCTCTGGAGCACAGTTCCCAGTGAGAGTGATGCAGAAGGTGAATGATCTCCACATCTTCAACCGAGGTACCGGGTTCATCTCAATGGGACTGGCTGGAGAGTGGGTGTAGCCCAAAGAGGGCAAACCAAGGCAGGGTGGGGTGCTGCCTCACCTAGGAAGTGCAGCGAGCCAGAGGACCCCCCCCTTCCAACCCAACGGAGGCCACCGGGGACTTTTCCAGCCATTCCAGCACTCTGGTTCAGATACTGTGCTTCTCCCAGGGTCTTTACAGCCCATAGACCAGGAGATTCCCAAGGGATAACAAGCACCATGGGCTTCCAGCACAACACTGGTGGCCGTTTCAGCCAGCACCGGGGGTTTCCAGCACAAATCTGGACCCCTTCCTTAGACCTTAGGCAAAAATTAACTCCAGATGGATTAAAGATTTAAACATAAGACCTAACATCATAAAAACCCTGGAAGAAAACCTAGGCAATAACATTCAGGACACAGGCATAGGCAAGGACTTCATGACTAAAACACCAAAAGCAATGGCAACAAAAGCCTAAATAGACAAATGGGATCTAATTAAACTTAAGAGCTTCTGCACAGCAAAAGAAATAATCATTAGAGTGAACTGGCAAACAACAGAATGGGAAAAACATTTTGCAAGATACCCATCTGACAAAGGGTTAATATTCAGAATCTACAAAGAACTAGAACAAATTTACAAGCAAAAAACATACAACCCCATCAAAAAGTGGGTGAAAGACATGAACAGATACTTTTCAAAGAAGACATTTATGCAGCCAACAAACACAAGAAAAAATGCTCATCATCACTGGTCATTAGAGAAATGCAAATTAAAACCACATTAAGATACCATCTCATGCCAGTTAGAATGGCAATCATTAAAAAATCTGGAGACAACAGATGCTGGAGAGGATATGGAGAAATAAGGATGCTTTTACACTGTTGGTGGGAGTGTAAATTAGTTCAATCATTGTGGAAGACAATGTGGCAATTCCTCAAGGATCTATAACTAGAAATACCACTTGACCCAGCAATCCCATTACTGGGTATATACTCAAAGGATTATACATTGTTCTATTATAAAGACACATGCACACATGTTCATTGTGGCACTGTTTACGATAGCAAAGACTTGGAACCAACCCAAATGCCCATCAAGGATGGACTGGATAAAGAAAATGTGGCACATATATACCATGGAATACTATGCAGCCATAAAAAAGGATGAGCTCATGTCCTTTGCAGGGACATAGATGAATCTGAAAACTGTCATTCTCAGCAAACTGACACAAGAACAGAAAACCAAACACCACATGTTCTCACTCATAAGTGGGTGTTGAACAATGAGGACATATCGACACAGGGAAGGGAACATCACACACGGGGGTCTGGTTAAGGGGTGGGGGTTCGGGAGGGATAGCAGAGGGTAGGCATATTGGGGAGGAGTAACATTAGGAGAAATATCTAATGTAGGTGACGGGGGCATGGAGGCAGCAAACCACCATGGCATGTGTATGCCTATGTAACAGTCCTGCAAGATCTGCACGTGTAACCAGAACTTAAAGTATAATAATAAAAAAAAATTCAAGAACTTGAAAATGTTTGATGTAAAATCATGCCAAAGGTTATTGATTGGCATGATAATGGGATGCAGAAGAAACTATGTGGAGAGGCAAGCTGGGTACACATTGAATAGACTATATGCTTAGTTTAGACTTTATTCTGACATAGAGGGTCAAGTCTACAGGGAACAGGTAAATCAGTGATTAAAACAGCTAGTAGGAACAGAAAAGAAGTTGACCCTTTCAAAGGAGGGTTATTAGTGACTTGAAATCTACCTAAGATAACAAACAGAAAAGGAAAATAGATCATAGTAAATAAACTCTTGGGGATCATTACGAAGTTCTCTTTGCTCCAGACTGCCTGGATTATAGAAAGAGATTAATATATAGCCCAGTCTGAGAATGTAACGTCTAGTGAAAAACTCAGGATCTCCATCTTGAGCAGTTAAGCTAATGAGATATAAAAGATTTCTACCTTCAAAGATGGAGGTGATTAATCAACTTATTTTGCTATAGAATACATCCTATGAATAAATATTTTGACTGATAACATCTGAACTGGAACCCAGGATTCTGAACCTACACAACCTATGGAACCCCACATTCAGTATAAAGAAGGGGCTGAGCAAACACAGGTTCTTTTCTGCTTCAGTCATGTGACTTCTTTAACATGGTCTCCTGATGACTTCAGGAAGTTCCAAACTAAAGTTTTAAACAAAAACAAGACAGTGGCTTTCCTAGTCCATTTCCCCAAGTGATTTAGCTCTATTTCAACCATTAGGTGTCATGCTTCATTGATGGTGAATAAAGGTGAGCCAAACAAAGAGTAAGCCCATGGAAAACACACCTTCAGAATAGCAGGGGGAATCACTGCTCCCAGAGGTTGTCCAAGCTGCTAGGTGCCACAGACACAGCAGCACAAATGGACTTTTCATGGTCTTATTTAAAGAAAGTGCTTGAGAACTAAACCAAAAATTAGATAGGGTCTAACATATGAAATGAAAACTACAAATAAAAGTAGTAATATTGGCAAATGCTCATGTGGTACTTGCTATATCCTAGGCTCTATTCTGAGAGCTTTTCTCAGACTGACTTATTTGCTCTTCAGCATTCCTGTAGTACTGTTATTTCCATCTTCACATTATAGGTGAAAAAACCGAGCCATGGAATAGTTAATTTGCTAGTAAATGATAGGGTCCAGATTGGAATCCAAGTGTCTGCTTCCTGAGTCCTTGATTCTGGATCTCTAACCGAGAAGAGATCCAGAATTTAGAAACTTCCCTAAATAAGTACATCTTTCATTTAAATGTCTACAAAATGTAGCATTCCGTCAACTAGAAAACTGCCCTTCAACTCAACTTTTACAATTACGTATAAATTACCTTTATTAGCAATGCAGTATATTTTAGTAAAGTTTGATGTAGTAAAAGTAGGAGAGGCTAGGTCCTGTAAAGATTTTAAAGTAGCTCTGAAGCCAGGTCCTCAGAGCTGTAAGAACTTTGTTAGAGAAACTGAGAAGAAGGTGCCAGAGAGCCACAGGAGCAAACTCACTGCTCAGACTCAGGGCCTCCGTGCAAGCACCATCTCTTGCTCCATAGGCCAATAAGATCCTTGCTGACCACCCTAGACCAAGGGTTGGTAAACTATTTCTAGAAAGGTCCAGATAATAAATATTGCATGCTTTGCAGACCATTCAAGCTCTATGGCATTCACTCAGCTCTGTCATTGTAGTGTTAAAGCATGAACAGTGGATATATAAATGAATAGGCATGGCTGTGTTCTAAGACAACTTTACGAACATTGAAATTTGAATTTCATATAATTTTCATGTATTAGAAAATATTATTCTTCTTTTGATTTGTTTAACCATTTGATTTAATTTTTGGTTTGTTACAAAACCATTGTCACCTAATGGGCTGTACAAAGACAGGCAGGTATGATTTGGCTCTGGGGGCCATGGTGCGCCTACCTTTGCCCTTCACGGAAATCAGGAAGGAGGAAGTGACAGATGGGGAGGAAGAAGCTTGGGCGCCACCTGGAGGCCAGAAAAATCTGATGTCACCCCAGGATAACCATTTTGGAAAGCTAAATCATTTCTGTGGCTCCCAACCATAGAAATACAACAGAATTACCCAGGGTACTTGTTAGAAATACGAATTTGTAGGCTGCACCTCCAGAAATTCTGATTCAGTCATGTGGTTAGGTGAGGAATCTATTATTTTAAAAGCAGCTCATTGATTTAGGCAAGAGGTCTTCAAAATGTGGTTTGCACTCTGGGGAAGTACAGATATAGCCACTTTTTTATGGGAAGAAAATAGTAGAACTGCTTTCTATAATATTATTAGTCAATAAAAAGCAAGACAAAAATGAATTTTTATAAATATTTATCATATAAATTGACATTGGCTCCTTCACTGGGTGTGTGTGTCAGCGATCACTGATCACAAGCAGTACATGAGGAAATCCTAATGCGGAGGAGCTGGTAGAGGCACCTTCACTCCTGTTTCCTCTTAGTGGACTACATAAAAATGGGCAGTACCAATAATTACTGGGACAATTCTCAGAAAGATAAAAGATGATTTATCTACTAGATCTCAAAACTCATCATGAAGCTATGTTAATTACGATTGTTGTATGGTGCCGGGATAGACAAATAGGTCAATGGAATGAAATAATAGTGTAAGAAACGATAGACTACTCAATACGTGATACTAGGGGAACTAGTTATCTCTAAATAAGAAATGAAAATAGATTCCTAACTCACTTCATCAATAAAAATGAAACGTAGGATAAGTAAAGTATGAAAAATACAATTGTTAAACTTTCAGAAGAAAATCTTTTTGGTTTCAGAATCAGGTAAGATTCTTAAATAAGACACAGAAAGTATGAATTGTAAGGGGAAGGACTGATAAATCTGACTCCTCTAAAATAAAAACTTATTTATGTTAAACAGGAAACTTCACAAACATAATTAAAATTCAAGCCATGAAGCAGGAGATTTACAAAGTATATAACCAATGAAAGACTGTATCTAGAATTTGTAAAGAACTACCACAAATTAGTAGAAACAAACAAACAAACAAAAAAAAAAACCCTTGTATCCCTTCCTTCTTTTCTAACCCTCCTTCTCTCATCAGAGAACCAATTATCACCCTGAATTATTGCTGAATTTATCACGGTAGGCGAACCATGGCCCCAGAGCCAAATTATGCCTGCCTGTCTTTGTACAGCCCATGAGCTGAGAATGGTTTTGTAACCAATCAAAATTTTTGTAACAAATCAAAAATCAAATTTAATGGTTGAAACAAATAGAAAGAAGAAGAATATTTTCTAATACATGAAAACTATATGAAATTCAAATTTCAATGTTCACAAAGTAGGGGGAAAGGGAAGAGTAGGGGGAAGGGAAAACAATACAAATGGGTAACTCATAGAAGAGGAACTCACAGCTAAAAAGCAAATAAATACAGGGAAAGATGTTTAATATCATTAATAACAGAGAAATGTGATTTCAGATGACAGGATACCAAGTCATATACCAGATTGTGACTAGATTAAAATAACTGATAACACCATGTGTTGTCAAAGATTAGGAGATAAGGAAACCCTTCTACGTAGATGTTGAGAGTGTTAGCTGGTATAACCACTTCAGAGAGAAATTTAGCAAGACTTGTTAAAGTTGAAGAGGCACAAACCTACAGCCTCAAATTCAACTTCTGGAAATATACCCTACATAAATTCTCATACATATTTCAAAATAAGATATATAGAAGAATTTTCATAGCAGCACTGTTTGTAACAGGAAAAAAATAGATAAACATAAACATGCACGAATGGGAGAACGGATAAGTTGTGGTCTATTAGAAAGGACTTTTTAAACTGACTGAATCAGAGTTACATGTGTTAGTATAGATACATATCTTAAAAAATAGTGTTATTGAGAAGAGGCAAATTGCAGAATAACACATGCGGTTTTAAAACAGAAATAATAATGCCAGGCATTATTTATGGATGTATGCATATGTGGTAAAGCAAAAACATGCACAAGAATGATAAATTCAGCAACAATTCAGGATGATGATTGGTTCTCTGATGAGAGAAGGAGGGATAGGAAAGAAGGAAGGGATACAAGGGGCCTATTTATATCTGTTAGATTCCTAATAGGGTTGGGTATTCTTTGTAATGTAATTCTGTGTATTTTTTAGTATGAGTAAACTGCTATAATAAAGAGGATTTAGAAGAAAAATAGAGTTAGATATAAGGTCGTAACTTTTTAATCAAATGCCAGAATGTGCACAGCTTTAGTAGTGAATGGGGGTGGATAAAATTTCAGACAGATTTTGTCACTAATCAATAAATTCAAGGAATATGGGGCTGTTCTGAGGTGACTGACACTTCTAATGAGATCAACACATCCTAATTTGCCCCAGACAGTCTTAGTTTATATATGTTGCTTCGTGTGATTATTAACAGTTTTCCCTTTCCCTTTTAAAGGTGCCTCCCTTTGGAAGATCAATGATATGGTCTCCTGAATGATGAAGCACTGTAGCTGATGATGCAGGCTATCAGAGGCTTGTCTGATAGGACCACATTGCTCATTAGATGAATAAAGAGCTACATGGGAGAAATTAAAAACAATATGGTTAATAGCCAGTCTTCAGTTGATCTTTTATCTGAAGACTGAAGACCTCAGCAGTCTCACCTTTTCTTTAGAATCATGCCAGTTTAGAACAGAGGCCCACGATCTTCTCATCTTCTCAAAGACACACCTGATGGAGTAAAAAGAATTACATAGTTAAGATCACAGACGTGGCTGCAGACAAAAATCACCTGGGGAGGCTTGAAAGACAGAGATTCTTGGGTCCTAACACCAGATTATTGATTTGAAATCTGTAGAGTTGTGGCTACAGAATCCATACATTTTTTTAACTCTACAAGTTACTCTGGTACACAGAGCCATGAAATTTTGTAATAAATACCAGAGCTCTCGTAGTTGTGCTATTTTAAATAACAACTTATTATTGGGAGCTAAAGTATTTTTTATATTAAATTTAAATGCTCATATATCTGACATGACCTGTCTTCATCTCTTGCCTGAATGATTTTCTAGCCTCATTATTCACAGCAATCAATTTTTTGCAGTCAATCTTTCTCCTGGCTGGGTGAAAGCGGATGGGTGTCTATTATCGAGAAAAAGAGAAGGCTGGGGCCCAGGATCTGAACAGGCTTGTCATGACCCCTCCTAGCAGCCAGAAGGACACAGAGGACAATGCCAGGCCAAGGAGTGTTAAGTTATTATGCTGATCCCATGCCCTCTTGAGAAACTCTAGTCTTGGTTAGTTAGTGGATAAAACAGATGCCAGTGGGCTCCTGCTTTCTGGAGGAGGCATGTCAAAATGAAATTCCCTTTCTGATGCCTCATGCTCATTCCCTTTGGGTTTCTGTCTAAGAGGGTGGGCTGAAAATTAGAGGAAGAAAATTGTCTTAAGCTGTAGTATAAATTTTTGAGAAATGCTCAAGTATAATAATGTTTTGCATTTCCTGCTCTTATTTTCTTTGTTTGGTTTGGTTTTAGTTGTTCTTTATTTAGTTTCATTTTTTTCTCCTGGAAAAGCATCTTTGGATTTGGCCAAGGGTTGCTGGATTTACTTTTTCACATACTGAAAGACATCTGTATAAACTGAGAATGTGACTGACTGGGTGTGCTGCAGCCAGCAATAAAGGGGACACACCACTGAGCACCCGCGAAGCTTGGGTAATGGCCTTGTCACTTTGAATTTTTATTTCATTGGCACTGGATTCTTGAGGACACAGGTAATACTGTGTCAGATACATGAGCTCCTAGAAATTGCTCGCATTGAATTGTCTGGGAAATCGTCTAAGTATAAAGTTAGACATATCTCAGTTATAATGTTTAGATATTTCATCTAATTGGATATTCTCATTTCCTTGTTGAACTCTTCTTTGGGGGAGATGGCTTTGGGGATAGGTAGAGTATTAAACCATAAATACCCTCATATCCTAAAGGCCTCTGAGAATTGGGGTCAGGCAGGAAATCTATCAGAAATATCTCTTATCATGTCCTGAGAGACTCCTTCGCCACTGGCCTGATCAAGCTGACTGATGATGTCCTACATGTGTAATTTTAAACCTTCATTGAATATCAGAACCCCTGCAGGAACTTTTAGACATCATTAATCTTTCACCCCCACCCAGCATAATTAAAAGATAATGTCTGGAGAGGGGGTCTGGATGTCAGTGGTTTTCTGTTGCTTCTATAAAATTCCCAGGAGTAGGATGACTAAACATTCAGTATGCCTGAAACGGAGGGGTTTCACCTGAAAAGCTAGAAAAATCCTGCCCAAATCAGGTTGAGTTAATCACCCACAATGCAGGTGAGACTCCCATTAGGATCATTCCTTCCGGCTCTGTCTTACTGCACCCTAAGGGAGCAAAATCTCTGGGCTCTGCACCCAGTGTATAGATTTGCCAATCTGTCTCACTGATGGTATTCATATCTTCTGGTGACAGAGAAGATAACTGTTACCTGGAACCTTCTGATGCTGTTAACTGTGACCTAACAAAAGGATGTGAGCAAGAAATCGGAAGATGCAATAAACCTGGCCTAAGAAGATGGAAGAAAGAAAGTGGCTCCATGTGGCTGGCAAGCAGGGCACAATGGCAAAACCTTTGAGTTCACATGAAAAGAAAGGTGGTAAGGAGGGATTTCGAAAACAACAATTTCCTATTAGTCAATTTTTCTTATTCTATTTTTTTCTTACTCATTATTATGAAAAGATTAGGGATACCTTTTACAGTATCAGACACTTTGTGTTCCTTCTCTTTGGAGAGCCAGCTTTTGTTTTTTTCTGGGTGTTATATCCTATAGTGTCCTGTGCAGGCAGCCGGTGGAAACATCAGCTTGTGTATGTGGTAGAGCCAGCCCTGCTGCCACGTGCGGGCACCTAAGTCTGAGTCACTTTAGTCTTCCCTGAAGCCAAGCTGGACTGTGTGGCACTTATTGCACTTCACTGAAAAGGACATTTGGGTGTGTAGGAGAGGATGCCTGATACTTGATCGTACCAATAGTAGGTAGATTTATATACAATGCAAATGTACTTGGGATGAAGGTGAGCTAGCAAGGTACTCAAATCTAGAGATGAAGCTCATGCAGTAGTCAGCTCACATCTGCCTTGGAGTACAGCACTCTGCCCTTCATAATAAAGTCTTTGTGATGGCTGTTTGCTTATTTTACATAATCTCTTGTGAACTGAATATGTTTGCCTAATATTGGTATCTCCTGGGCAGTGGGAAAGGAATCTCGTTGCCATGGAGAAATTAGAATCTCCTAGATCCACCTGGTGGATTTCCCAGTGCTCACAAGCAGGTTCTTTTTGCCACAAAATGTCAAATTTAAAGGATCTAAGTTGCTAGAATGATAGAAAAAGACCAAACTGGGAGGAGATTAGGCAATGGGGTGGAAGGTTATAAGCTACCTAAACTTTTATGTAAATTTCCTTTGACTTGGACTTGAAATATCACATTGCCTGATCCCATGATAAGTGCAGAAATTGATAAAGCTTCCTTGTTTCAAATAAGGCCCATCTCTATCCTCTGCCCTGAGGGTTCTGTGTTTGGAAGGCCACATTCCTGGGAGAAAAGGAGTCCTGGAAGTGCTGATAGAGATAAGCAATATTCTTTAGTTTGTATCACATGCTAGACTGTTTTTATTTTCCTATGCATTAACTCATCTGATTCTCATAAAAGCAGTACAAAATATATGGTATCATCCCCACTTTACAGAAGGAAGCTGAAACACAGGGAAGAGAAAAAATTCCCCACAGTTGCATAGCCAAGATGTGAAGGGGCCAAGTTCAGACCCAGGCAGCTCCTGATTTCTGAGCTCGAAAGGCTCTTGATAGACCCCAGGGCCTTGTGTCAGCCTTAACAGTAGGGCCCAAATTCATCCACTCAGAGTGAAGGGAGGTAGGTTGACCAATCTGGCAAACACTTGAAATAATGAGAATGAAGCGGATGACTGAAGGGTGAGATGGGGAGGATGAGAGACCTAGCAAGTAATGGTTAAAAATACTGTGGGGCAGCAGCAGCACTGGAGAATGGGGGTTTGTAGAAGTACCAGTCTGCACATTTGGGTGATTTTTGTTTTTAATCAGTGGCCTATATGTATTGGGACAAAGAAGATAAGCAACTGGGCTTCTCCAGACCAGTACATAGCCAAATGGTGCACATCTCAACAAAAATGGGGCTTTTATACTAGGTTGGAGAGTGGTTTTAAAGCAACCATGAGGGACTCATAGAATGCAGACCTCACCAGGTCCTGTGCTTTGTGTAACGTGGGGAATGGGCAGCCTCCACCCTAGTCAGATTTCCAGTACAACAAGATGTTGAGTAAACTCCCAGGGAAGAAGTGAGTAATGGTTTCTTACCTTGTAGTGGAGTGTACATAGGGCTTAGTAGAAAGCCTTGTGCCTTAGTCCATTCATGCTGCTGGAACTGAATACTCAAGACCAGGTAATTTTTAAAGAACAGAACTTGTTTTCTCACAGTTCTGTAGTCTAGGAAATCCACGATCAAGGCACAGGCAACTTTCGTTGTCTGGGGAGGGCCAAATCCTCCAGAGATGAAGAGTGCCCTGTCTCCTGGTGAAAGGAGAAAGGACCAGCCAGCCAGCAAAACGCTGGGTGAGCCTCTTTTATAAACGCCTTAATATCATTAATGAGGAAGGAGCCCTCATGGTCTAATCACCTCTTGAAGGCCCTACCACTTGATACTATCATATTGGCAACACCTGAATTTTGGAGACGCCACATTTAAACCACAGCACCTTGGAAGTGAGAGAGGAAAAAAAAGCAAAAGATACCTGGGATAGGGAGGCCAGGAGAGGAAAGGCCAACAAGAGAACTTACATCATCAGCATTCGAGGCCTGGAGTGTGGGGTGCTCACCTATAGATCCCACAGGACTCCAGCACGGGTACTCCCTGGCTAGTTAGGCTGAGGATGGGGGTTTTGGAATGTGGTCTTCAGAGGTTGAGGTGGACGGAGGCTGACTAGGGCCAAAATGAGCGTCTCTCCAATGTGTGCTCTTTCCACCAGTTGCGAGCGTGGTGAGGAAGAAGTTGTGTGGGATAGAAAAAGCCTGGGGAAAATGGTGCCTTCAGGCCACCCATCACATGCCTCAAACTCCAAAGAATGTGAACAACAGGAAAACAGATTTGCCGTCTCCCGCTGTCATATGTGTGACAGTAGAAATCTGAAGATTTGAGTCAGAAACTGGTAAGTACACCCCGGTCTCTCAATAAAGTATGGCACGGGGCTTTATCTTGGTCCTCTCCGAGCCTGCTCTGATACCCAGGGACTTATACCAGCAGGGTGCGTGGTGTGCTTCAAGTTTTGGCCTCAGTGTAGGAGTTCTGGTGGCTGTTTAGAAGAGAAAGCAGCCAGGGTCTCTGCTTGTAATGAATGGCAGCCTTACCTGCTTTTCTTTTCTTCTTCTTTTTTTTAATCTGTTCCATAGTTTGGCTTTCCAGAGGTCACTTTTTTATTTTACCTGAATGGAAAGCTTGACCCAATCCATCACTATTCTCTCAAGCTTCCCCCACCAGGAGCCCAGGCAGGCTTGAGTGCAGCATTTCTCCAAGTGTGGTCTGAGGACCACCCACAGGAGAGAGGCCCTGCCCAGGTGCCGCGCGTTTATCAAGTTCCCCAGCATGCTCTCAGGCACATTCCACTTTGGGAACCACTATTGGGATGTCCTGCCCTGCCTCATTGCTTCGTAGTTAATTTCTCTTTATTTCTTTTGTGACCTTCAGTCATTTACTTACCAAAAGCCCTGGGAATGTAAGCCCAGGCTAAGTGCTGAGGATGCCACAGCAAACTAGACACGCACAGGCCAGCCTTCTCAGCTTAGGGCTTCTGGTATTTGGGGAGGGGGAAGGGGAATAGTAGAAAGGTTGGCAGACTAAATAAGCGATCATAATAAAGTGTAAAAAGCGTTACAATAAACTGTGGCAAGAATAATAGGTTGTTAATGTGGCTCAGGAGGCCACCCAAGAGAGGGAAAAGTGTGACACCCTTACCTTTATGGTTCAGCTGCAGATGGCACCCCCTGGGTCCTAATACATACATTGGGATCCCATACAGTCTCCCAGAGAAAGGCAAAGATGAGAGACAGACTGAGTTCTACCCACGGGATACAAGGAGGGGTGAAACAGTGTATAGAGGGGCTCTGTGCCATCCATGGTATGCGGAGTTAAGGACGGAAGTCTGGAATGATTTATGTTTCAATATCAGCGGGAGATGCAAAATTTTCCCAATATCTGTGACCTCACCCAGAGTAACAAGCAATAAAAGCCAGAAAGTAAAAATGAGGCTGGGCTTTTATAGAGCCTAGCAGAAAAGGGAGTGTAGAGAGGTCTGCAAATCATGCTGCAGCCAGCAGCCAGGCTGGTGGAAAGGAGAGACAGTGTGTGAAAGTTCTACGGTGAGAAATAAGGGTGCACGGAGAGCCAGCTGCAGGAGGAAAAAAAGACCCAAGCTGCAGACATGAGGTGCTCCTAGACACAACCACACGCAATTTTCCCCACTGCCTTCCACATAGTCAGACCTTCCCTTTCAACTTGGTATTCTCTCTGTTCCTATAGGCAGATTCAGTTCTTTTTATTTTGAATTTCTTTTAAAGTTTCATTTCATTATGCTGCTTTCTTTTCTTGGGCTGCCAGCTATTAAATTTTTCTTCTTTTCCCCCTCTGCTACTAGGAAAGTTAGAGCTAAAGTCAATGCCTAGTTAAAATAACCAGATTTTCCTAGGCATTGAGTCAATTTGTTTCCTGTTCCTTCCTGTTTTAATTTTCTTTTTTTCTATTTTAACAGCTGCACTACAATTTATTTCTATTCTTGAAAGCTGTCTTAACTTTTTTGGAAGTTTATGCAGATCTAAATTATGATGAAATGAAACACATGTGTCCATTTTCTCCCACCCACCAATCCTTTACCCTTCCCCCTGACTGCAGTCACATTGCCGTGGAATCGCATCTTCCTATGGTGTTATCCCAATCTCCATAATACTCTTTTGTTACTATTCACTGCAGGCACAAACACAACGGCCAGACCTCCCCATTCTCTTCATTTTTCTCCTTGATTTTCACCTACTGGCCTTTCTTGTGGCTCCCACCTCTGTCCTGACCCCTAACATTTATTGTTCATTGTTCTTCCTAATTCTGATGCATCCCCTGTCTCCCAGAGGTTGGCTAATGTAACACCATTCCCCTAGAGAAGAATTAGTGTCGACTTTCTTTCCACAGCAGATCCCCCTAGGGAAATTGAGCATTCACTTATGGGGGACCATAGTGGGAGTTAGTTCAGAGATTCTTACACCCTGCCCCCAAACCCTGAGCAATGAAATATACGTAACCAAGGTCTTCCTTTGTGCGTTTCTGTTCTGCTGCTTGGTAAATGTGTGCTCACTCATTCATAAATGAAGGCTTCTCAGCCCAGCATTGCTCATCCTGCTGTTTGACAGTTGTGCTTCCTCAACCCTTTGAATCTTAAATTTGTGTCACTGCAATGTTATGATTCATTGCTCTCACTCTTTCTCGAGGTTGTGGTTGTTTCTTTTAAACCATTCTTCCATTAAGATGAAAGAGCCAACACAGAACACATGCATGTGTCTTCCCCATTCCCCAGCTCTGTGGGTGGTCCCAGGATTTTGTTCCAAATATAGCCTCTGAGAAAGGGAAAGCATATTTGTTTGTCTGCTCCTAAAACTTAATTTTCAGTGGAAGTCAGTACTGGTAAAAGATAGTTTAAAATTTTTGAAGGGGTTACAACTGTTTGTGCTCTATACTATCTGAGTTCTACAGTGATATGGTGTGGTTCTGTGTCCCAGCCAAATCTTATCTCGAATTGTAATCGTCATAATCCCCACATGTCAAGGGAGGGACCTGGGGGAGGTGATTGGATTATGGGGGCTGTTTCCCCTGTGCTGTTCTTGTGATAGTGAATGAGTTAGCACAAGATCTGATGGTTTTATATGTGCTTGACAGTTCCTCCTTCTCTCTCTCTCTCATTAGAAGATGCTTACTGCCCCTTCACCTTTCACCATGATTGTAAGTTTCCGGAGGCTTCCTCAGCCATACAGAACTATGAGTCAATTAAACCTCTTTCCTTTATAAATTACCCAGTCTTTGTAGTAGTGTGAAAATGGACTAATACATAGTCTTAAAGATGAACTTTAGCTTAGCCCAATTTGGCTAATACAGAGTATGGGCATCATTCATTCATATAACAAATGTTTGTTGATGAGGCTATGACAATGGTCTGGCTGCAAGCCCACCCAAATCTCATCTTGAATTCCCACCCAGTGGGAAGTAATTGAATCATGGGGGTGGGTCTTTCTCCTGCTGTTCCCGTGATAGTGAATAAATCTTGTGAGATCTGATGGTTTTGAAAATGAGAGTTTCCCTGCACAAGCGCTGTCTTTGCCTGCTGCCATTCGTGTAAGACATGACTTGCTCCTCCTTGCCGTCCTCCAGGATTGTGAGACCTCCCCAGCTATGTGGAACTGTAAGTCCATTAAATCCCTTTTCCTGTATAAATTACACAGTCTCGGGTATATCTTTATCAACAGCATGAAAACAGACTAATACAGGCTCTGTTTTAGGAGCTGGGGATACATCAGTAAACTTTTGGTGAAGCTTGTATTCCAGTGAAGAGAAGACAGACATCAAAGCATATGTAAGTGATGTCATATTGGATTGTGTTAAGTATTATGAAGAAAAATAAGAAAATTTTCGTAAAATGACCAGGAAAGGCCCCTTTGATGAGGCGTTATTTGAGCAGAGACCTGACTGAAATGAGTGATTCTTTCCACCTCCCCTTGACCATGGCGGACATCAGTAATCGGCCAGAGCCATCATTTCTTTTTCATGGAGCCATGCAATCCTCCACTCAGTACTCCAGGCCATCACTGCCATTTGGTTGGTATTGACATGAATGAATGGGCCTATTTTCCATTCTATTCCAAAAATGCATTTCTTTCCTAAAATAAGGAGGCAATTTTAAAATAGAAAATAGATCTAGAGACCAGCTTTTACTCATAATTATTTAAGAGTTTAATGATGCAGGGCTGATTGTTTCCTGTGTGAGTCCATTTTCGCACTGCTGATAAAGACATACCCAAGACTGGGTAATTTATAAAGAAAAAAGGTTTCATGGACTCACAGTTCCACATGGCTAGGGAGGCCTCATAACCATGGTGGAAGGCAAAAGGCCCTTCTTGCATGGTGGCAGCAAGAGAGAATGAGAGCCAAGTGAAAGGGGAAACTCCTTATAAAATCATCAGATATCTTGATACTTGTTTACTACCATGAGAACAGCATGGGGGAAACTATACCCATGATTCAATTATCTCCCACCAGGTTCCTCCCACGATATGTGGGAATTATGGGAGCTATAATTCCAGATGAGATTTGGGTGGGTACACAGCCAAATGATATCATTTCCTCTTCTTGTGTCAAAAAGAAGATGTTTTTGTCCTTTTGTGATGACTTTGTATGTCTGATTTTATAACTCACGTCTTTAGTAGTTTATGGCCCTCTCACAGTCATGGGGCTATGCAGCTACCCAGTGTTATTAGTCCTACCTACCAGCTTTAAATTGTGCATGCTGTCATGCCATAGCCATATTTTTAGATTTTCAACCTGAAGCATCTTGTAAATAGCATGTTTTCCTAAACAAAATCCATTTTCATAAATAAAAACACTCTATACATGTATCTCCCAATTTTCTTTTTATCCATTCATTTATTGGGTGTCAGACAGAGAGTATTAAAGAAAAATAAGCCATAGCGTCTTAGACTTGTATAAATGCCAATGGAGAATAAAACAAAATATTATATACATGGATAACTCATATCCTCTTATAGTTGTTTTTAAGGTACATGACTCTACAAATCACAGCTTCAGTGATCACCAATGACTTCCAGTTGCCAATCCAGTGCAAATCCTTATTCTACTTAATTTTTACTTAAGCCTGGGGACCATTTCCTGCTTTACTCCAATTGCCTATCTCAGTTCCTGTTGTTATGTATTTTCTTGCTCTTTGTTCTCTTCTATCTCTGCATCCTTTCTCTTGTGGGCCTTAGTCACTCCCAGACATTCAGCATTACTTTCATGAGTCTCAAATATGCATTCCTGCTTACAACTTCTCTTCTGAGTTATAGTCCACTGGAATATTATTCTGGGACCTGAAATTCTGTATGTTCAAAGTGAAACACATGATCACTGTATTTACCAGCATCTTTCTGATTGCAAAGAATGGAAATACAATTTAAACTGGCTTATATGGGGAAAAAGAGGAATAAATTTTCCTGTACAACCAAAAGACTCCTGAGCTACAACCAGGAACTCAAACAGTATTATCAGAAATTGAATCTCTTCTCCTTTCCTCTTCTCTCTCTCTCCCTCCCTCCCTCCACCTTTTCTCTCTCCCTCAGAGTGTGTGTGTGTGTGTGTGTGTGTGTGTGTGT
>NW_016107714.1:1699646-1782427 GCF_001604975.1 Cebus imitator
GTTTCACTCTTGCTGCCCAGGCTGGAGTGCAATGGGAGAATCTTGGCTCACTGCAACCTCCACCTCCTGGGTTCAAATGATTCTTCTGCCTCAGCCTCCCAAATGGCTGGGATTACAGGCAACTGTCACCACCCCCAGCTAACTTTTTATATTTTTTGGTAGAGATGGGATTTCACCATGTTGGCCAGGCTGGTCTCGAACTCCTGTCCTCAGGTGATCTGCCCACCTCAGCCTTCCAAAATACTGGGATTATAGGTGTGAGTCACCATGTCCAGCCTCTACTGGTATAATTTTAATGATATTAAAAGTTTAAATAATGCAGGCTTGAACACTTGGAACCATCTTGGGCTGCACCCTCCTCTGTCATCAATATTTAGTCAGTTGTCAAAGCTTCTTGATTCTGCAACCAAACTATTTCAATATTGGTAAATCCCTTACAACCAGACTCTACCCTTTCCAGTTCAGATTAACTTTTCTTAAAGCACAGTGCTGATCATATTTTGGCTCATAAACCTTTCATGCTCTCCAGTGCCTAAGGACAGACAGCCAGTCATATCAGCCAGTTAGTTCTCAAAGTCCAGGAACTAGATCCAACTTAGCTTGCCAGATGTACTCCTCACCATTCCCCTCTGCCTGTAGCCAACGGGAACTACTCACTGTGTCTAAATTACTCCATCTCTGAAACTGTCTCTGGCTGTTTCCTAGAGGTGAAATGCATCACTCCTCACTTTTCTGTCAGTGTTATCATCACATTTTGGGCCCAACTTTAGTATCTCTGTGGATATTTCAGAAAAGTATAGTGGCATAGTAATGTAAGATGATTTCAAATGGACAGAAATCCTGGATCCAACAGACATTTTCTGTTAAACTAGGATGTTAGAGTCTGGTCTTGGAAGACTCTTTTATAGATGAGAATATGTTATTTACCCACAAAGGGCTTTGGTAAATAAGAAATAATCTAGTCTGCTGGCAAGTCGAATGTACTGATAAGGCCACTCTTCCAAGAAAAGAAGACAAATACGGTGAATACTTGCTGTTTGCCACCTGCTGTTTGCCAACTGACACAGGAAGTGTAAGTGTTCAGCTTTGAGAAAAGATGGCTAATGGATACACATTTACTTTTTATGTGTGTTTATTTGGCGTTCTTTGTGTGCTGAGTCTTCATTCTCACTAAAACTGAACACTTCAGGGAAATGGTGGCAGCTCCAGGGCTATGTTCTCCAGCTGCCAGTTTCATCTTTATTGTTGGAAGTCCTAGAACTTTGTATCTTTCAGTCTCATTCTTACCACATTATGCTTTGCTAAATAGCCATTGTGTACTTTTTTATCTTCTTCAGCAGCCTGAGGCTGGGGACATAATCCTTTTGATGTTCTGAACATAGTCATTATTCAGTTAATATTGGTTGAAGTGATGCCAGTAGAAACTCCAGAATGTATGTCAAGGGGTCTTGGTGGGTTTAAAAAAAAAAGTGTGTTTTACAAACATTCTATCTTTTCATATATTTTTCTCATATTAAATAATATAAATTTTCAGACATAACCAAGAGTTATTGTATTCATTTGTTCATTTTCACCCCCCAAAAAGACATTTTATTCTCTTTTGGCAACTTCAAATAGCTCTGCAGAAAAGAACTCAAAATAATACAGTTAGTATTACCACCTTGTACAGCAATTGCAACAACACCAATATGTCCTCTGCATTTCAGAAAAGCTTTTGGATGGTAACACTTAACATTCCATCATTCACTTAGCACGCTTTTATTGAGCACATACTAAAGTATGGCATTATGCTAGGAATATTAAGAAAAAATTCATTGACCTCATAAAAGTTAGAATCTAGTAGAGAAGACACATAGAAATTGTCTGACTACGTATCTTTTAAGTGCTAGGTGCATAAGAGCAGTGAAATTCAATGAATAAACTGCCTGCCTCTTTCATTTGCAGACTATCAAGATGGATTCAAGTTGATTCTCAGGGTTCTGTTTTATTTCCACCCAGGAAACACCAGCATTCTTGAAATCCTTTCAATGTTAGGCAAAGGAGCAGAAGGGGGCATTCTGCATGTCGAGGAGGTCTGTAGCAACACCTGCTGCCTTGCTGGTCCTTAAAGAAGCCTTGTCTGTGGTCCCATCACCTGAAGGGAGCTGGTGATGATGGTTGAAGGCATCCTGCATGAAGCAACATTGTGGGTCATTGCACACACATGTAAGTTGGCTCAGAAAGTTCAGAAACTACTCAGGGATTTGAGGATAACTTCCAAAGCTAGCTTTGGATTTTCACACTTTTTTGTTCATATTGTTCATAAATAATTTTGAATTGTAAGGCCTGTACAATTATGGACTCAAATTTCTGAGAAAGCCTCAGGAATTCTATGTACTGGTATCTATTTTAAGGCTAGAAACACAAGCATAAACTCACTCCAAATTTCAATTTTAACCTGTGCTCTGCACTCTGTTTAAATGGTTTAAGGAGGCACTTCCCAATGTTTACTCCATAGGTCCTCAGTTCCAAGGGGTGGTCACTGGTGAGCATAATTTGAGAAATGTTGTCTTAAGAGATACTGGTTTGTTTAGTGAATAATTTCTGGAAAAAGGACATAATTTTGAACTCTAAATGCTGTATCTGCTGCAAATAACTGGTTGCCAAGAATGCCACTGTATCCGAATTACAGAAATTATAATAAGCAGATGGATTCTTGGTTGGGGGTAAGAAAGTTCATCTGAACTTAAGAGGTAGGTGGAGCTAATGATTCTAATTTGACAGAAAGTCACATGGTTTATATGGCTGACATAAAAACACACCCTTATAATTTTTAGGGCTCTCTTCTTTCTACTCTTCTGCCAATGGGGATATCATTTAGTTTCAGCTAGCCACCTGGGCAGAGGCCACATGGAACCTAGCTAATGCACCCACGTCTCATCTCCCACATCCTGCAATCGTCTTCCTCCCTTTGACTTTTAACCATATTCCACTCCGCAGTGCTTCTCTTTACAACTGACCTTACAACTGAGCTCTTCCTCGGGTGTCTTTTCAAAGTGCTCTCTACAATTAGGATTCTGTGATTATCTGTATGTTCTCCACTCTGAGCTTCCTCTTACACCTGTGCCTCTCCTCTTACCCAGCTGACCTATGGGAATTCATTATACTTTGTGAGACTCTGTGGTCGACCCAGTGTTTCCTTTACAACCCTGGGAGTGCCGGACTGACAAAGTTGTTTGTTTCCTATTGCTGCTGCAATAACATACTGTAAATGTAGTGGCCCAAAACAACAACAATGCATTGTCTTACAGATCTGGAGGCCAGGATTTGAGATGAATCTTACGGGGCTTAAAGAAAGATGTCCTCAGGGCTGTGTTCAGTCTGGAGAAACTAAGGGACAAACCCCTTTCTTGCCTTTTTTAGAGGCTGATTGTATTCCTTGTCTCCCGGCTGTATCACTCCAACATCCTCCTCTGCCATCATACCTCCTTCTCTGACTGTGACCTTGACTCTCCCACTTTCCTCTTATAAGGATTCTTGTGATTACATCAGGTCTAACCAGGTAACTCAGGATCATCTTCTCATCTCAAGATATTTAACTCAATTATATCTTGAAAGTCCCTTTTGCCATATAATGTAACACATTTACAAGCTCCAGAGGTTAGAATGTGGACAGATGGTAGAGGATTATTTAGCCTACTCCAGGACAGTTGGGGAGAAGGAGATTGGGTTCTGCATTGATCTTTTTCCCTATTAATATCTGCAAATCATTTCTCTACAATAGGCATCAGCAAACTTTTTCCATAAAGGGTCATATGGTAAATAATTTTAGGTTTTGTGGGCCAAGAGGCAAAATCTAGGATATAATATATGTGCTTACATAACTATTTTGAATATAGCTATTTAAAAACGAGAAAATCATTCTTGGCTTGCAAATGGTAGACAAACGTGGTGGTGGGATTTGGCCCATGGGCTATAGTCTGGCAAATTCTGCTCTGCGATCTCTTGTAAAATACTTCCTAAGAAGCTCATGCCACTCAGCTAAATCTCTTCTGTTTTATCTTGCCTTTGTCACTTATGTATATCCTGGTCACTCTTCAATACACATTGAGGATAAATTACCCACTGGAAGAAGTATTCAAGAAGGTAGAAACAGTCTCGAGTTCCAGATAGGCAAAAGTCTAACTTTACAGAGTAACAGTAACACCATAAAGAGAAAATATGTTTTTGTTTATGTACCACCTTTCTATAAAAAGTTCCTGATTCAGAAGTACACTTTTCTCATTCAAGAAACTCACTTGGAAATACCCAGATATTGCCATGAGTGACCAGTTTTTCTACTCCAAAATATCTGCCAGACTTAGTGTTGTAACAGCGTATAAGGCATCAAAAACTTTCCATGAAAAGACTAGAAACTGGGTGAAAACACAAATTTTCAGGACTATAAAGGAAAAGTTTTTACTTAATCATCTCGTCTTTTTTGATGATGTGGAGCTAGTTGCATGATTCTGGGTCCGAATGGACTCCCTAATATGGGCCCTGGCCTCAGGCCCAGATAAACCTCTCTTTGGAGAGCCTCAGAGGTTCCTTGGGTTCTTCAAACCACAGCTGGAAGTGAAGATTATTGTTAATTTCACTGTCACTACCAGTAGGCCCATCTCTACCTACCACTGAAAGAAAGAAAACAAAAAGGTAATAAATAGATTCCTCTGTTGCATATGCTGGAGTGCAGTAGTGTGATTGTAACTTACTGCAGCCTCGAAATCCTGGGCTCAAGTGATCCTCCCACCTCAGCCTCTGGAGTAGCTAGGACTACCAGCATGCATCCCAACACCTGGCTAATTTTATACTTTTTTTTTTTTTTTGTAGAGACAGGGTCTTCCTATGTTTCCCAGTCTCATCTTAAACTCCTGGCCTCAAGTTAGTCTTCCAAAGTGCTGAGGTTACAAGCATGAACCACCTTAGCCAAGACATTTTCATATATTAGCTCCCTATCTCAGTAACTAAATGATGGTTTTTTTCTCATAGACAGGAGACAAATTGACTCTGAGGGTCAAGTGTCTAGACGATATGAGTGAGACTGAGATGGTCTTGAAAGCAGAAATAATAGAATATATGATGTGACTATTTTGCAGACACAAGAGGCATACTTCCAGTGTTTAAGTTTTAGAAGTTTACCTTGATTTTTTTCAATCCTTGAGGGACTGAAAACCTGTATCCATAAAGTTAAGGACAAACACAGCAGTTCAAGAAGAAACATCCATGCCTTCAAAACCTGTAAGAATTTTGTAACATTCTGAGTGCTAAATTGAACTTGGAAAATTGTACTGTAAGCTCTATTACACAGCCACATCTAAGTTAATGTAGGAAAGATGGGAGAGACTCTAAAATTGAAAGAGACAAGGAAATGATTAATGGTAGAGAAAAGAATAAATGAAATCAGATAAAAGAGACCTTCACACACTCAAGAAAATTATCTTTATCACAAACAATCAAGGCTTTGGGGATTTGTGGAACAGCATGCTGCAATGGATTGTATTTCAAATTCTCTGAGACCTTCTGCATTACTTTATTAACTCAAAAAACATTTAAGGAGCTACTACTATGAAACAGGTCCTGTGTACACACCGAGAAATCAGAGGTGAGTAAGATACAGTAGAGTTGTCAGGGGCTCAGAGACTAGGGCACAAAAACAGGTAAAGAAAAATCACAGTGTGAGTGTGCAAGGAGCAGTGGGGACACAAAGGAAGAATTTTACTCTATCTGGAAAAAGAAGAATATTCTTTTTTTATTTTTTTATTTTTTGAGATGGAGTCTCACTCTGTCACCCAGGCTGGAGTGCAGTGGCATGATCGTAGATCACTGCAACCTCCACCTCCCAGGTTCAAGCAATTCTTCTGCCTCAGTCTCCCGGGTAGCTGGGACTACAGGCATGCACCACCACACCTGGCTAATTTTTGTATTTTTAGTAGAGATGGGGTTTCATCATATTGGCCAGGCTGGTGTTGAACTCCTGACCTTGTGATCTGCTCGCCTCAGCCTTCCAAAGTCTGGGATTACAGGCATTAGCCACCACGCCTGGCCAAGGAAAGATATTCTTATTCCAGGGTGAAAAAGCAATTCATATCTTTAAAACTTACAAAAAGTCATGAATTTTCAAATTTGCTATTGACGTGGGAAGACTCTTACTTTGAAGGCTGATACTTTTGATGCGATTTTTAATGTTAAATTTAATTCTCAGGATAAGGAATGTATCCTGATATATACTGATTTGGGCTGTGATATGGTATAGCTCTGTGTGCCCACCCAAATCTTATGTTGAATTGTAATATCTACATGTCAAGGGAGGGACCTGTAATTCCCACATGTTGAAGGAGGGAAGTGATTGGATTATGGGGGTAGTTCCCACATGCTGTTCTCATGATAGTGAGCTAATTCTCACAAGATCTGATGCCTTCATAAAGGGTAGTTTTTCCTGTGCTAACACGTTCTTCCTCATCTGCCACCATGTAGATGTGCCTGCTTCTCCTTCTGCCATGACTGTAAGTTTCCCCGGGGCCTCCCCAGCCATATAGAACTATAAGCCAATTAAACGTCTTTTCTTTATAAATTACCCAGTCGTGGGTATCTCTTTATAGCAGTGTGAAAATGGACTAATACAGTAAATTGGTACAGGGAGTAGGGCACTCCTATAAAGATACTTGAAAACGTGGAAGTGACTTTGGAATGGGCAGAGGTTGGAACAATTTGTAGGGCTCAGAAGAATATAGGAAGATATAGGAAAGTTTGGCCCTTCCTAAAGATTTCTTGAATGTTTTTTTGACCAAAATGCTGAAAGTGATGTGGATAATAAAGTCCAGGCTAAGGTGAGCTCACATGGAGATGAGGAATTTATTGGGAGCTGCAGCAAAGATGACATTCTCTCTCTCACCTGCTGTCATATAAGATGTGCCTGCTTCCCCTTCACCATGACTGTAGGTTTTCTGAGGCCTCCCCAGCCATGTGGAACTGTGAGTCACTTAAACCTCTTTCCTTCATAAATTATCTGGTCTCAGGCATTTCTTTTTAGGAGTGTGAAAACAGATTAATACAGGCTGGCAAACAATTAAAAGATTGACAGCCAGTATCTGATCACAATTTTCAAGAGGAGTTCATTTTACAATTTGTACAATCTCAACGTTGGTCAAGAAGATAAGGAAAGACATGGGAAATGAGGCTAATTTTGCTCTGCTCAAAGCTGATTAGAATAGTGAGCTTAGCTGCCTTTATCAGAACTGCCACTCTGACAAGCGTGATATTGAAGCTTTTGCGACAGCTATGATAATAGGTGGAAGATATTGCCTGACTCACTTTACTTCAACAGAGTAGAATATATGTATATATGTGAATAAAACATTCAAATAAAAAGGGAGAAGTCACCATGAAAAGCATGTAAATAAATTAGAAACTATTCAGCATAAGGAGAGAAAAGGCAAGAAACGCATTAACTTTGAATGTTCATTATTGTGAATTACTATAAGGGGAGAAGAATGAAAATCCTTTCTGAACATAAGGTAACTCCAACTGAAGCATAAGAAGTTAGAAGTAGTAAAGGGAAATGGTTACCTAAATAAAAGGGTTACTCTGCTCTATAGAATTCCCTTTGAAGTTTCAGGATCAATTTTACTCATGAAGAATAAGTTAGAAGTAAGCCTATCTGAAGATAGAGTTGGAAGCAGAGACTTCAAGAGCCCTCCCAGCCCTCAATTCAGGGTTGTATTTCATCAGCCTCTCTCCTAACACAAAGTACAATGTGGATGTTCGTGGACAGCAAGTGGCCCACTGCGTGGTCATTCAGAAACCCAGGCTCCTTCCGTTTTGTGGCTCCACTATCCTCTAGAGTCTCAGAGTTCTTTGCTGAATCTTCTGCATCCAGCCAGCAGAGAAGGGTAGGGGATCACATGGAATCCTTTATGAGCCAGCCAACATCGTAATGACAAATGTCAATTAGGTAGTCCTGCCATATTCCATTGGCAAAACTGTCACACAGCCACTCTACCCAAAATACTATCTTAGAAATATAGTCCATCTATGTGTCCAGAAGGCAGAGAGAACAGGGTTTGGTGAATACAACAAAGTCTTCGCCTCAGTTCAATAAATAGTTGCTGAAAGCATGTGATGTGTACATCCTGCTGGGACCCAATGACAAGGCAGATTCCCTGCCTTTGAGGCACAAGTGAAGAATTTCACAACAGTGTGGTAGGAACAAGGAGCATAGCAAGCACAGGATACGTGGAAACTTAGAGGACAATACTTAGCCCAGCCTGGAGAAGTCTTGGAAGGCTTCCTGGTAGAGGAAACACTTGTGCTGAGTCTTGAGGATAGGTAGAAAAGTGGAAGAAAAGGAAAGTTATTTTAGACAGAAGCAACAATTGGGATAGAGAGCATAGAAGAGAACTATAAGCAATTTGATATTATTAGAATGTAAAGGAGTGAGCAAAAAGGGGCAGGCAGTGAAGATGTGGGAGCCTTCTATGGAGAGCCTGTATGTTATCTAGAAGTATTTGGACATTTTCAATAAGCAATGAGGAAAAAATGGGAGATTTAAAAGAGAGATTGGTATACGAGCAGCCATGCATTTAATAGAGGTCACCTTGGCGGCTGTATTCAATATGGCTTTGATGGTAGCAAGACTTGGATAACAATTTGGAGGCTTTTTCAATTGTCTAGGCAGGAGATGATAAGCGCTTTAACAAAGCTGTAAATGAAGAATGAATGCAAGAAATATTAATACTTAAAATCGGGAAGATTGTTAATTGTTATATGTGAAACTTCAAGGAAAAGAAGGAAACTGGAATGGTTCCAGGCTTCTGACTTGGCTTACCTGGTAACTTGCCTTGTCATTAACTGTATTAGTCCATTCTCACATTGCTATAAGTACTACCTGAGACTAGGTAATTCATAAAGAAAAGATGTTTAATTAGCTTATCATTCCACAGGCTGCATAGAAAGCATGGTTGGAAGGACTCCGGAAACTTACAATGATAGCAGAAGGCAAAGAAGAAGCAGGCACATCCTACATGGAAGGAGCAGGAGGAAGAGAGAGAAGAGGTGGGTGCCACACACCTTTAAACAGCAAGTTTTCATGAGAATTTACTCACTATCATGAGAACAGAAAGAGGGAAACCGGTTCCCATGATACAATCACCTCCCACTAGGCCCCTCTTCCAACATTAGAGATTACAATTCGATATGAGATTTGGGTGGGGACACAGATCCAAACCATATCATTAACTGACAGAAAATACAGGTAGAGTCTAAGGTCTGGGGAGAAGGTGAGCGCAGTTTTGGGAAGTTGCCCAGCTATCTATTTTGTAAACTAAGGGGCATATTGCATGTAGAAATGTTTACTCCTCTATCCTTTGGGAATGGTAATACATTCAAAACATGCTACATTTAAAAAGGACTCCTCAGGGTGACCAACTTTATGGTAGAGGTTGTAAGGAAATATATTTCTCCTTCATAAAAGTGGAAAAATAAACTTAGTGGCATAAAACTACCACCAATTTACTATGTTTATGGATTCTGTGGACTAAGAAGCTGGACAGGGGTGATTTATGTCTCTTCTACAATGTCTAAGGCTTTGGTTGGAAAGAGTCATATGGCTAGGGGCTGGAATAACTTGGAGATTGCTTCACTCACGGCTGGAGCATTGGTGGAGAGGACTAGAAGGCTGGCTTTGGCACTATAGAATGTCTAGCAGCATTCCTCGCCTCTAGCCACTAGATACAAATAGCATCCCACCCACCCAGCCATAGCAACTAAAGCATCTCCCTGACACTGCCAAATTTATTCTGTGCAACAGCTGTCTCCTGTGGTTGAGGTTGATGGATAATATGAGTCTGAATCTTAGCCAGGACTGGAAAGAGATTTTTCAAGTCATCAGTGTGTAGGTGGTCTTTAGAGTCACTGCAGTATATGAGATGTCTCAGGATGTCGGGTGAGATCAGCTCTTCAAGGTTAGAAGGATGGACCCATACTGAAGGGGTTGAGGAAAATAAGATAAAATGTTAAGAAAAATGAAAAAGGAAAATCAAGAGAGAAAGTAGGAAAACCAAGAAAGACAGGAAAGAATGATGCAGTGGCTATTTCAGTATCTGCCTAGCATCCTAGCTCCGCTTTCTTCTTAGAGAAGCTCAGTCTCTCGCCCACAATGACCGGTGATTTCATCCATGGACCTATACAAGCCAGGCTATTGAGTCCTTCCTGTAATTTTATATTTTAAGCCACAGAGCAAGGTGTTTCTTTTTCTCTTCTGTGCTTATTTGAAACTATGTAAATCCAGAAGTGCCTATGGTGTGCTCCCTGCCACATGGCAAAGGTTCAGCTGAGTGGGTTTGCAGATGCCATGAGTTGAAAATGACCACCTGTCCCTTGCAGCTCAGGAAGAGGCTCTTAAAGGAAGCTGGTGGGAGCATTAATGCCCAAAGATTTCTTTGGCTCCAAAGACATCTTTACTTTGTAAAGTTATCTCAGAATTTTGTCAGCTAGAGCTTCTCTGTGAAACTGCCAAAGACCAGGAAACCTGCACCAAAAGCATCCCTTCCATGTTGTCTGTCTTGCTTCTGACTTCTGAGCTAAATAAGCCATGAAACTATGCCAAATATGCACATACACAGTCTGTGAGCTGTGTGGGGGTTTGTTCAGAAGCAAGCAACACAACACACTATATTGTACAAGTGTGTTACAGTTTCATCTGCAGTAGATGATAATGAAACCAGCAGCAGAAGGAAGCAAAGTGGAGAGCTAAGAAAGACCAACTTTTTGGTAGCATTTAAGCCCCTGGATCCAATCACCTGTAAAGCTTCAGATCCAGCAGTGACCTTCCAGTTATGTGAATCAATAAATGCTCTTAAGTGGAATATCTTTCTGTTCCAAGTGCAAGTGTCCTAACACAGAAACTTAAACCAGATGTGAAGTGATAAATCTAAAATGTGAAACTGGTTGACTCAAGATAGGGAAGGTTGAAAAGCTGTAATCCTTGTTATATGAAAGTGAAGCAGCTGCTACCTAGTGTATTTTATGCCTCAGGTCATGTCCCCACCACCATAATAGCAACAGCATTATGGACTTGGTCGAAAGGATATGGGAGTGAGAACTGAGACAGGCATATGCCCCAGAGCCCTCCCAAACACCTCTGCTTCTGCAGTTATAAGGCTCGTAATCTCGCCCCATAATCAGCTTGATGCCTCCTGGTGATGAAAAGCAGCTCCCAATGGTTCCATTTTTCTAAGAGGTGGAAACAAGGATAGATGATGTTAATCTAAAGCCCAGGGGAATGGATGATTCCTGCAATTATTGCTAAAGGACTGAAACCGCAAGGGCACGGATCCAGACTGAGAGATGCTGACTCAACAAGATTTTTTGGCACTTATAACTAGTCAATATCACTAGCCACCCAAAAATATAGTCAGGCCAGTGACTGAGTGTTTCAAGTGAACTTTATTGCCCCCTTGGAAAGTGGAGATTATGATTATGATTGTTCAATTCTTAAGACCACCCTCCAAGAGTTCTTACAACAAAAAGTGGGTTGCTAAAGCAATAGAGACCTCACCAGAGAAAGGTCTCCTAACCATCCTCTTAAGCATGGTGACAAAGTCAATGAACAGGGGAGATCCTCCCAGCAGGAAGGTCCTGGAGCATCCAGATAGGCTAGGAAGCTACTCCATGGCAAGAGAAGGGAGTCACCAGAGAGACAGGTCTCACTGTTCCTGTTTGCCAGCCTACAGGATGTTGCTTTGTCCTCTGTAACCCATTTCTAAATGTGGCAGAGCCTGGCTCCTCTTCCTTCCCTACTATCTTCTTCTTTATATAAGGGCTACCATCTTATTTCTAGCTTTAAGTAAGTCTTGTATTCCTCTATCTGCTTAACAGCTCCACTATAGCAATCATACATTTAACCTACAGAAAGTGAAAAGCCCATTATCACACAGGAACCATCTCTCCTCTCTAATCCTTGAGGGCCTGGCAAAAGCCCATACCCATGTATATAAAAGAGCTGTCATTTAAGGTAAGTGTAACCACAGAGACAGACATGAAACGAAAAAGATTTTATGTAATATTTATTTTTTTTATTCCCATCCTAACTTTGGCTTTAATCCTTACCTCTCATTTCCATTCTTTTCTTTGAAATCCAAACTTTAAAAAAACAAAAAAGTGTTTAAAATCGCAATTATCTAGAGTCATAATAAAATTTTCTTGTCTCCAAAGAGGGGGAAAACATACCACTTTTATTTTTATGCAGCATTTTCAAATGTGCATGTCAGTATATATTTTATAAACTATTTAAAATAAAAACCCTTTATCCTTTGAGGTTATTGACATTTTCTAGTTCACTGACACATCTCCCATAATATAATAGTTCTATTCATTTTCATAAATGAAGTGGGAACTATTCTAAAAAATAGGCCTTTAATCCCTGAGGTGCCAGTTAAAATGGAGGAGGTTGCCCTTGGAACACAGATTTTAAAAATCAGCCTTAAATAATAAGCATGGATCATGCTATTTGAATCAGAATCACCTCCATAGCATGGAGTCATTTAAGAAATTGCATTTACTGGGTTAAGTTCACCCTGCTATTCCCAGCCCTCGTGCTATGATGATCTTTCCTTTTGCAAAGGAATAACACATAGCAAGCAAGTCTGCAGAAACTTCTGAGATCCTCAGAAATCAAGAGAAACCACAGTCGCATTTCTCCAATCTGCATCCACAGTGTTGGAGAGGATTTTTCAGCACCATTCCAAGACCTGGAAAGGCTGATGAACTGCCTTGATTTTTCTACTTCTCCGTAGATTTGACCAAAAAGGAGCAATCCTCCAAGCTAGAAAAGGGACATGTCCTGCCTTTTCTCAGAAATCACAATATTAGCAGAGCTGGGTTCAGTTCCCTGTGCCCGCTGTCCCTGCAGACCCTCTCCCTTCCAGGCGGCCTCCAGCGGTTCCTGGATGTTGCTGCTGCCCTAATAGTAGCGGTTCAGGCTCCTGGTCCCGGGCACCTCAGGCTGGCCATTCATCCAGATCTCCCTGATGATGCGTTCGCGCTCCTCCAGCCGCTGGGCGCGCTCCAGCTCCTCCGCGGAGGTGAACACGTTCTTGTTCAAAGTCCTCTCGAAGCGGCGGTGTCTCCGCACGGAGAGGTCAGATGCGGTATCCTCGCTGCCGTCCTCGCTGTCGCTGCTGTCGCTGCTGCTCTCTCTGTCCTGCAGGAACTTCTTCCCGGGACGCCTTCGGCAGTCTGTGTGGCAAGAGATCCTTATCACCAAAGCAGCCAGGGTCAGGACCAGCCCGACGCACACGCCAGAAACAAAGTACAGAGCTGCTCGCTCAGGATTTTCTGGGGAAAGAAGGGGAAGAAGCAAGCATTTGAGAGATGACAACTCCAAAGGCAGAGACCCAATATGACCCCAGCCTACACCTCTCACCAGGTCCCACAGTTTTGATGGTTACAAATATTATCCTCCCATGTGACATATTTCATAATGTATTCAAAATATAATTATTGACAAACAGTGAATCTGTAAAAGGTATATGAGATTCTTTCACTCTTCTTGCAACTTTAGAGATTATTCCCAAATGAAACTATAAAGGAAAGAAAAACAGTAATTATTTAGCATCTACTGTATGCAAGCAGCTGTGCTTAAGTGTCATTTTGTTTAAGAGATGTATCTTCTAAAGCCTCTTCTCACGTAGAACAAAACATCTTTACTTGTGAATTTGCTCATGCATACCCACTGAATTAGCCTTTCATCACAGTGGTAGGCAGCTTCTGAGATAAACCCCACCTCCCAGTATTCACACCCTTGTGCAATCCTCTCCCCTTGAGGGGTGGACCTGGTGACTTACTTCTAAGAAATACAGTTGACCTTTGGACAACATGGATTTGAACTGCGCAGGACACTTATACATGGGTTTTTTTCAAACAAACATGTGAATCGAAAATAACTTGTTTGCAAGATGAGAAATCCACATATAAAGAATGTCAGCTTTTCAAATATGTGGCTTCTGCAGGGTCAACTGCAGAACTTTAAGTGTGCATGCACAGATTGGGGTATACATAGGGATGCTGGAACCAATCCCCCACATATACCGAGGGACGACTGTAGGACATGGCAAGAGCAATGGGTGATTCCAGGATTAGGTTACATAAGACTGTGATTTCTTCTTGCTATCTCCCTCTCTCCCTCTCTCAGGCTCTTCTTACTTGCTGGCTCTGATGAAGCCAGCTGCCATGTGTGATCTTCCCTATGGAGAAATCCAAGTGGCAAGGAAATAAGGGTAGCCTCTGGCCGACACCCTTTGAAGAACTGAATGGTGCCTACAGTCATGTGAATGAGTTTGGAAGTAAATCATCCCTCCATCTAGTCTTGAGGGACAATAGGCCTGGCCTTGTAGCAGCCTGTGAGAAACCTTGAACCAGGGAACTTAGCTAAGCTACACCCAGATTTCTCACTTGTAGAAACTGGAAGATAATATATTTGTGTTATTTACAGCCATTAAGTTTTGGGTAGTATTGTAAAAAGCAATAGTTGCAACTGAAAGCCAGTGTACGTATTTAGTCGCTTCTTTTACGTCAGAAAACCAATCATATGGAGACTTACGATGAAAAAAGGGCTTTAGAAGTTAAATACACGCATGCACATGCAAACATGCACAACCACAGCCTCAGTCTTGTATTTATTTTGGGGAAAGAGAAGAGAATTTCCTGTGGATTTTTTTTTCCCTCAAGTGCACCTCTCTGGTTGACCCAAACTCTGCAAGAAAGCACTGTGATTAAAACATACATAATGCCTGCATACATGTTCCATGGTTTCAGTTAAATGTCACCCTTTAGCCTTTACAAATGAGGTCAAAGGAGTGACCAAAATGCAAAGCAAGGGAAAAATGAAATATCTGGTTTTTGCTGAATGCTTAATTTATTTTTTACTGTGCCACTCCAATGATATTTATAAAATCCAAATAGCATGAAAGCTTCTCTGTAGTAATACAAATTTTGTGCCTTTTGTCTGCTTTCTTAAGACCAGTTGTTCACACTTTGTAGATATTAGACAAATATATTTCGACTGAATACTTAAAAAAAAAAAATTGAAAGCCAGTGTAGGTATTTAGGAGTGGCCTCAGCAGGTTAACTGAAAGGGGAGGAGAAATTTGGGTTCTTTCCTTGGTGAGAGAAGAAAAGAGTCATTCTGTTGATGATCAATATGCTTAGTGGGCCTGGTGGTGACTCCCCACTCTGTAAGGTGTGCCTGACAGAATAGGAGTCTTTGGGTGAGCAACTTTCATGTCTAGGTACCTATGAGGACACAGGGACAGGCCTGCCCTTGAGTCACAGGGTGTAGTTAAGCTAACAGAACCCAAGATTGACATGAGCAAATTTACTTTCCATATTCTATATTCACTTGTAAGTACTAATCAAAATATATATATATATTTGTGGGTTTTAAGTAATAAGTGGGATGATATAAGCATTGATTGTAATAATATAGAAATTAGAAATAATATAGAAATTTGCTATCCAAAAGGAAATGATTAAACTTTGATAGGTTTATCTAAACTATAGAACACTACACAGCTTTCAAAATGCTATTAATCAACACAGATTTGGAAATCCCTCTAAGAAATATTCTTAAATTTTAAATGCAAAGCACAGAAGTGTAAAAAACATATCAGTGTGGGAAAGTATGAATGACAGAACAAATCTACAGAAAAAATGTTAAATTCCTCTTTTCTGTGGCAGCACTTTAAATATTTGGAAATAACTATCATATAGCTAGGTTTCAAAGAACATTGGCTGATAGTCACTCTGTAAACATCATAATATTCCAGCCTAGAAAATAATAGAGTCATAACCTCCCTCTTTATAGAAACTATATTTCTAGTCATATAGCCCTAAATCATGTCTTTATCAGCAAATCACAATAGTCTCATATAGTGAATTTATTGTCAAGTAAACCCTGTAAGTCTTTATCAAAGGTAATGGCAATAAGTTGTGTTTTCTATTTCTGTGTGCTACCTATTAGGATTATTTTCAATTCAAATACAAAGACTTCACTTTGTTTTACCCTAGTCTTATATATATATTTTTTTCACTGTTCAAGGTTTATTGGGGGTAATTTTAGTTGGTGTAACACTTGGATAGTTGGTTGCATTGTTTATATGTAGATCTTTTTACATTGCATGGTAATGTACACTACTGATATGTATAGTTCACAAAATTAGATCCTTTGGAACAAGACATGCGATATTGGATCTATACACCGAATGCCAGGATGGGACTGACTGGGAAAAAATGTTGGACTAGGCATGTTCAGTGACGAAGCCAGGAAGTTACATAACAAAGGAACATCTCTCTGGCTCAAGGGGCAACTGCAGCATGTGCAGCATTGGCAGTGGTGCCTCAGAGGTGGCAGAACTATTTCACACTAACCAGTTTAGGACTACACAAGGTTACCACTATCCAGCATCAGAATATAGCTGTAGGACTTTACAAACCATTCCTATTTCTAACTTCTGGAATTGATGTTTTTCCCAGTCCATATTAAAATATTACTGTTTTAATCACAGATCAGATAAAAAGGACAACATGCACAATCTCCAACTACAATCCTGTTGTAGCCTAGACAGTGAAATGGTATGACATCAGAAGACTTTAAAATTGCAGCTCTTTTTGGATCCCCCAAAGTGTATCCGCACTCTTCTTCAAACGAGCCTCTTCCTCAGGAGTCAGAGTCACCTTCACAACGTCTGAGATTCCATTCTGTCCCAAAATGCAAGGAACACTAAGGAAGACATCATCCTTTATTCCATAGAGACCCTTAATCATGGTGGAAATTGGGTGCACCTGCCTAAGATTCTTCATTATAGTCTCTATCAAATCTGCCACAGAGAGTCCAATGGCCCAGGATGTGTAGCCTTTGAGTTTGATCACCGCGTAAGTACTCTCAACCACCTGCTTGTGAACCTCTTTCCACTGTTCCTTATCTGTATCAGTCCCTAAATCTGGGTGCAGAGTCTTCAGGGAGACACCAGCAACGTTCACTCCACTCCATACAGGCACACTGGAATCTCCATGTTCCCCAAGGACCCACCCATGACAGCCTAATGGGTGAACTCCCAGCCTTTCCCCCATCAGGTAATGGAATCGGGCTGAATCCAGATTGCAACCACTTCCAATGACACAGGTTTTGGGAAAGCCACTTATTTTCCAAGCCACATAGGTCAAGATATCCACTGGATTTAAAACAATAAGCAACTTGCAGTTCGGGCTGTATTTTACAACATTAGGAATGATGAATTTAAAGATGTTCACATTACGCTGGACTAAATTAAGACGGCTTTCTCCCTCTTGCTGACGTGCCTCAGCCGTAATAATGACCAGCTTGGAGTTTGCAGTTACATTATAGTCTTTGCCAGAGACAATCTTTGGTGTTCTAAGGAAAAGGCTGCCATGCTGGAGATCCATCATCTCTCCCTTCAATTTGTCTTCAATGACATCAACAAGAGCAAGTTCATCTGCCAAGTCCTTCATTAAGATACTGATGGCACAGGCCATACCAACAGCACCAACCCCAACAACCGTAATCTTATTCTGGGGGGTCTGCTCTTCCTTTAGAAGATTATGAATCAGCTGATCCTTGAGAGTTGCCATTTTGGACTTGGAACCAAAAGGAACCAGGAATGCATGTCGGGCGGGCGTCGGGGGCGCACAGCCGTGGGATCTGGACTCGGCGGCAGCTGCTCCAGCACCCCTAGTCTTATATTGTTAGGATTTTTTATAATCTTAGGCCGGGCGCGGTGGCTCAAGCCTGTAATCCCAGCACTTTGGGAGGCCGAGATGGGTGGATCACGAGGTCAAGAGATCGAGACCATCCTGGTCAACATGGTGAAACCCCGTCTCTACTAAAAATACAAAAAATTAGCTGGGCATGGTGGCGCGTGCCTGTAATCCCAGCTACTCAGGAGGCTGAGGCAGGAGAATTGCCTGAGCCCAGGAGGCGGAGGTTGCGGTGAGACGAGATCACGCCATTGCATTCCAGCCTGGGCAACAAAAGCGAAACTCCGTCTCAAAAAAAAAAAAAAAAGATTTTTTATAATCTTGATGTTGTCATCTAAATTAATCTCTCTGAGCCTACCACTTTGCCACCAAAACCAATATGTACAATTCCATCCAAGACAGCATAAAAATATTGAATAGGACAGTGACCTGGAACAAGCCACTAGACCAGCCTGTAGGTTAGTGTTGACTTGCCATATAAGGGTGGTCTTCAGTAGGCTTGAATTTAAGTAATCATCCTAGTGTTTGGTCCAAGTGTCTCCATCTCATCCTCATGCTCACAAAATGCCCCAGTGACTCCCACTCTCCTAGGGCTGGTTGTCCCCACAACGTGCTTCCATCACTAATGGCCCATTGTCTTACTTTCTGTCTACTGCTTTCATCTGTTCCCCAGTAGATTAGGTGCATTCTGAGAGCAAGAACTGAATCTCATTTAAGTCTCTGAACTTCTGGAATCTACAAAGATTGTCCAAATATACACAAAGGCATAAGGATGATATAATGGACTCTGGGGATTCAGGGGAAATGGTTGGGAGGGAGGTGAGTGATACAAGACCACATAGTGAGTACAGTGTACACTGCTCTGGTGACAGGTACACTAAAATGTCAGAAATTACCACTGAAGAACGTATCCATGTAACCACAAACCACCTATACCCCCGAAACTACTGAAATGAAAAGAAAAAAAATATTATCCAAATATGTTCCTAAAATTTCATGAAATCCATTACATCATCAGCTTCAATCTTTACAATAGCCCACTTATTTCTTTTCCTTCTCCTTTCCTCCTTTTTTGGTTGTCTTTTATGAAATAAAAGGCAGAAGCAAAAAGAGGTACTGTTACAACCCTAGGCCACAGGACAAGGTAGAAAGGCCTAAGATAACAAACCCAAGTCTATCCAGTTTCAAAGCCTAGTCCCTTCCCATCATTTCTTGGTGCTTCTATGGCATCAGTATCAATGCTGAGGTGCCATCTATTACACAAAGCTGTTGGGAAGATCAGTATAGATAATGCATGTGAAAGTGCTTGGTTAACGTTCCTTTCTGGGTAAATAAAAGGTGGTCTTGTAAGACCTAGCTAGAGCAATCAGGCAAGAGAAAGAAATAAAAGGCATCTAGATAATAAGAGAGGAAACCAGACTGTCACTCTTTACAGACAACAAGACTTCAAACCCAGAAAACCCTAAAGACTCTGCCAAAAGGCTCCTCAAACAGATAACTGACTTAGGTAAAGTTTCAGAATACAAAAATCAGTAGCATTTCTATGCACCAACAATGTCCAAGCTGAGAGCCAAACCAAAATGCAATTTCATTTGCAATTGCCACAAAAATAATAAAATACCTAAAAATATAGCTACCCAAGTAGGTGAAGAATCTCTACAACAAGAATTACCAAACACTACTGAAAGAAATTAGAAATGTCACTAACAAATAGAAAAAGACTCCATTATCATGGACTGGAAGAATCAATATTGTTAAAATGGCCATACTGCCCAAAGCAATTTACTATGCTATTCCTATCAAAATACCAACATCATTTTTCATAGAATTAGAAAAAGTGATTCCAAAATTCACATGGAACTAAGAAAGAGTTCAAATAGCCAAAGCAATCCTAAGGGGAAGGCGGTGGGGCGGGGCGGGTGGGGACAGACGAAAAGCCAGAGGCATCACATTACCCAGCTTTGAGCTATATTACAAGGCTACAGTAAGCAAACAGCATGGCTGTGGTACAAAAACCAACAAAGAGACCAATGGAACAGGATAAAGAACCCAGAAATAAAGCCACATTCGTATAACCATCTGATCTTTGACTAAGTCAACAATAACAGCAAAGGGAAAGGATTCTCTATTTAATAAAGGGTTGTAGGATAACTGGCTAGCCATATGCAGAAGATTGAACCTGGACTCCTCTTTACCATATACAAGAAATTAACTCAAGATGAATTAAAGACTTAAATGTAAGACCTAAAACTATAAAAACCCTAGAAGAAAACCTAGGAAATACCATTCTGGACACGGGCCTTGGCAAAGAAGTTACGACCAAGTCTCCAAAAGCAATTGTGACAAAAACAAAAATTGACAAGTGTGATCTAATTAAACAAGAGCTTCTTCACAGCAAAATAAACTATCAATAGAGTAAGCAGATAACCTACAGAATGGGGGAAATATTGCTAAACTATGCGTTTGACAAAGACCTGATATCTAGAATATATTAAAAAAAACTTAAATAGTTGAGTAAGCAAAAAATAAACAACTCCATTAAAAATGAGCAAAGGACATGAAAAGACACTTTGTAAAAGAAGACATATATTCAGCCAAAAAATATATGAAAAAATGCTCAATGTCACTAATTATCAGAGAAATCATGATCAAAGTCAAAACCACAATGAGATACCATCTCATACCAGTCAGAATGGCTATTATTAAAAGTAAAAAAATACCATGTTGACAAAGTTGTGGATAAAAGGGAACACGGTTGGGCATGGTAGCTCACACCTATAATCTCAACACTTCGGGAGGCTGAGGCAGGCAGATCACTTGAGCTCAGGGAGGCTGGGACAAGCCTGGGCAACACGGTGGAAAACCCATCATTACAAAAAATACAAAAATTAGGTATGGTGGTACATGCCTGTAATTACATCTACTTCTGAGGCTAAGGCAGTGGGGGGAAACCCATCATTACAAAAAATACAAAAATTAGGCATGGTGGTGCATGCCTGTAGTCACAGCTATTTCTGAGGCTGAGACAGGAGGATTGCTTGAACCAGGGAAGTGGAGGCTTCTGTGAGCCAAGATTGTACCACTGTACTCTAGTCTGGGCGACAAAGTGAGACCTTGTCTCAAAAAAAAAGGAATATAAATTTATATAAATTAGTTCAGCCCCTGTGGAAAGCAGCATGGAGACCCACTAAAAGAAAATCTTTCCACAAAAAAAGATACCTGCACTGGTAAGTTTATTACAGCACTATTCACAATAGCAAAAAACCTAGAAACATCCTAGGTATCCATCAACAGTGGATTGGATAAAGAAAATGTGGTACATATACACCATGGAATACTAACCAGCCGTAAAAGAAATAAAATCATGTCGTTTGCAGCAAATTAACACAGAAATAAAAAATTAAATACTGCATGTTCTCACTTATAAGTGGGAGTTAAACACTGGTTAAATCTGGACATAAAGAAGGGAACAATAGATATTAGGGACTATTAAAGGGGGGAGGGTAGGATGGGGGCATGGGTTGGAAAACTACCTATCAGGTATTATGCTCACCACCTAAGTGACAGGATCATTTGGACACCAAACCTCAGTGATATGCAGCTGACCCATGTAACAAAACTGCACAGGTACCCCCAAACCTAAAATAAACATTAAAAAAAAACTAGTGGGGAAGGGATATGAGAACCTTCTGCACTACCTCTTCAATTTTTATGTTAATTCAAAACAGTTGTACATAATGTGTATTAATTTTTTTAAATCTGGCAACACCGTTTCAGGAAAAGATCTGTTTTAGCTATTATTTAACAATTAGCTTAATGTCTCACCATTAGATTGAGATGCTATTTACTTTTAAAAGGGAACCAAATGTTAAGTTGTCAATGTATCTGTACATCTCTAGTTGTAGCACTACTGAGTGACTTATAAATTTAAATTTGCACCACACGCACACATTGTTTTTTTTTTAAAAAAGATGGTCTTCTCAGAACTCATTTGCTTACAAATAGCATATTCCTATGCCAGGTGTTATGGGATCACATCAAAGACCCCACCTTTATCTTTAGATTTATATTTTCCTGGAGGAAATAATGACCAGGACAGCCCATGAACTCCACACCAATTTGCATTTATTTGTGATTTGCTCATGTCTGCCTGATTATAATTAACATGGACAATGTGTATAAAAACATGCTATCTGATGACAGGCTGGAATAGGCCTGGGTTTTATCTAGATTCTAGAGCAACTTAGAGAATTCTTAAGCTCTCAGATAGAGAGAACATGTCTTGGGGCAAATAAAAGCCCTGGACTTGGCCCCCCTTGGATTGGGTTAAATCTAATAATTTGCCTTTCTTTTGTAAAGTGGGAGGAAGGTGCTCTCATTTATTAGTTAAATGACCTTGGGCCAATCACAACCTCACTGGACCTTCAAGCCTCATAGGAGAAACGGACACGCAATAAACGTAATTGGAATTAAGCATAACTGAGTGAAATAATGGAAGTGTGCGTGAGGCACCACTGGGGCAGGCTCAGAGAGTGCAGAATTGGGGAAAAGTCAGTGAGCACAGGAAATGGAAAACCAAAAAGGTGAGAAAGGGTCAGTCCAGAGTGGTCTTTACAAAACTTAATTCTAGTGAGAATCTAAAAGTCAAAATCACTGGGATAAAGCAAAATGAAGCCCATCTGCTGGAGAAATGGATTCTTCTGTTTATCAAGATAAAACATCTTCCCAGGGTCAGGTCTTGGACCTGTCTGCTTTGTCCAGAGCTCCTTAGGAGCCCTTTTCCTCTAAAACAGTCTTGACTCTGCCTCAGAAATCTGTTTCCAATTGCTAACGGAATTGATTTTCTGCCACTAGCTGCATCAGGTAGGAATAAGCTCACTCTACTCAGGATGATGGCTGGTCAGAGGGCCCAGGGTGCTGCCTCTGCCCACAAACTCATGGTCCCATCAGTCCACTGACGATGCCTAAGTCCTTGTGGGTCTAAAAGGGTCTGAGTTTTATCTCACTGCTCGGCCTTGAGATAAACAGTCTTCACAGCGGGAATGTGTGTCTAAGAGGTGAACAGGCATAGCTGGTTTTAAGGAAATCTGTTTCTAGACCTTACACAGTCATTTTCTTTGATCTTTCCTATACTGGATCTGCCTGAGAAGGTGCCTGTGGAGGAAGGCACAGGTTTACCTGTTCTACACCACCCACTGCTTCCCCCATGTCACTGAAGTCAGACCCTTCCCCCACCCCACATCCCATCTTACTATGGTGCGCTGCCCCGAGTGCAAAAATGGCCACCAAGCAAAATAACAGTTCCAAATATTGGAATATTGATGTCAATGACAGGAGGCAAAAGCCCCTAATAACTGGTAACACATCCTTTTTCAAGTCAGTTTCCAATTCTTGGTTTTCAACAAAACAGAAGGAAGGCCTAATCAGGTTGTCATCTGATAAATCAAAATAACTTTTGATGACGGATCACTCTGATTTTTGGCATAGAAAGAAAAGTTAATTCAAAAACTGGAGTGACTTTATTACATCAAAACTTCTTTTGTTTTTGTCTATATGTTTATGTGAACAAAGTTTCTCAACACTGCTATACAAATAAAAATCAGAAATAGAACTGTCACTGAATCATGCCTCCTTCTGGCAATAAGTGATATTTATTTGTGAATACATAAATACATAGAGAGGAAAGGAAGAAACTTATCCATCTCTTTAAGAGACACATTTCCTGTAAGTTTTAACTTTTGTGTTTAAAAACTGTCATGTACCTTCCAACTTCATACAGAACGTACCTCACATTGATCTCACCCTCTTCTATCTCAAACAGCAAGTTCTCTCTCTTACCTCCCTCTCTGTCCCTTTCTCTCTCTCCCTTCCTCCCGCTCTCCCTCCCTTTTTCAACCTTCCCCTTTCTGCCTGAGGCTCCCTTCAGTCATCTGTGCCCAATGCCCAGAGTCATCTTTTTAACTCATTCTGGCTTCTAGCCATAAACTAATTAATCTCACCATTCTCATGTCTCCTCTATCCCATTTCTACTCACTGCCATTTCGCCACACCTGCAGCTTTCTAGCTTTGGATTCCACTTTCTTCCACCTTCAATTCATTTTGCACATGGATGTCAAAGCAACATTTTAAAATGTGACTCTGATTACTTGCCTTATTACTACTTTTTCAAAAAAAAAAAAAAAGGATATTCAAAGCTGTCAAAAATCTGGTTCCAATCTCCCTTTCAATCACATCCTCCCAAACTCTTCCACAGGAGCCTTTAGTGCAGACAAGCAAAAGACTTCAGTGTCCACTCTTGATCCACAAACACAGCCCCCTCTTCATGTTCATTCCTTATTCCTCTGCTGGAATGTGAGAGTGTGGGCCCCTTAGTGAATTTTTTTCCAATAGATAATTAACCTTCAATAAAACTGAGTCTTTTTTACATTGATGTAGTGCTCAAGTGACATGCTTTGAATTTCACAAACATTTTATTCCTTCTTTTGGCAGTATGAAACATTCCAAAGGAGTTTTCTTAAAGTTCTATTAAAGATCACTTTATTATGAGTGTGGAATAAAAATTCTACATAAGGTTATTGTGAAAATTCTCCCCTTAGGAAAAGAAGAATTTTAAGTAATTCTTCATATACTTTGGTTTAGGAGGTATGGCTTTGAGTATATAAATTAGAAATGAATTTATACTGCGCAGTATGCCCTGGCAACAAAAAAGGTTTTGATTTCTGGCTTTACTTTGGCTTTGCCTCCTTAATCAAGCAAAAGAAATTGAGCCAATTATAGTTACGCTACAGCTTTTCTGAGCTAGAATGGAATAAGCCAAAGAAAGGGACTGGCCCACTTCTCATATGATGCCCTTGAAGGCCCGCACAATGGGAAGCTGGCTCTGCTCTCATGGGTAAGGGAAGGGACCCTGTAGGCAGAGTAAGTAGCAATCAGCAGGCAAAGCGCCCGTGATTGGCACTGTACATCCATTTTCTGCGGATGAGCCTTCAGACCAAAATCTCGTCCTCTGTCTCCACAAGAAGCCTTGAAGAGAACCTGCCTAGGTAAGTCATGATTCAGAAGGAGATACCGATATTGCCTCTTCCCTCAATCCCCTCAACCCATAGAATACAATTTCCCAACCAAGAGGAAATCTTCCTGGATCCTGAGTGAGGGAAAGAGGACATGACAGAGAAAGAGTACATCAGTTACACTTGCTTTATTACCCAACTCAAGTGATAACTCAACCTCTCTTCTGTTAGTATAAGTGTATAGCATTAAAATAACTGAATTCAACCAATCAATGTTGGTAGGTTAGAAATAAATTTGGAATAGCGTCTTTTAAAACCTCTAGATAGCTCACGTATCCACTAACGCAGCAAACATAACCCTGTGCTTCCTGGAGTATAAATCTGGAGCTCCATAAATCTATCTCCATTTCTTGGAAACGCCTATATTCCCTACAAGGGTTTTCAGACCATGAAGGTTTCTAACACAATCACAATGGCCACATACTCCAGTGAAATAAAAGTCAAGAGAAACCTAAAAATGCTGAACAGATATAGCAGAGCTTGAGCTATATTTCTTCTACTTCCCAATCCCTTCACAAATGTCATCTCTTCATGTACCCTTTTACCTATTCTGGAATCTAAGAATGCTTTAAAATATTAGGGTATACACAGATATACATATGGCATATATGCATGTACAAAGAGACAGAGAAATGCACTCACAGGGGAGGGTGGGAGGGTTGAGAACAGGAAGGAAGGCAAGAAGGAAAAGAGGGAAAGAGGGAAGGAGACAGAAACATACATACGTACATGCATACATACATACATATGTACATATGTACATAGAGTGAGTGAGAGAGCTATCGTTCATTGAATGCTTCTCTTTGCCAGGATCTGGAATAATTCCTTTATGTTGATTATCTGTAATACCTTTAGCCATTACCACTGTTCAGCAGGATAAGCAGTGTTACTCTTGTTTAAAAGTTGAGGCCATGATGAAGGTGTCAAATGTAATTCTGCCTGATACTCAAAAGTCCATGCTTTGACCAAAATAGAAAGTGATACTTCATACTATAGGCAGAAAGATAAGTCATTCTAGCTTTCACATACTGCCCTCACCGCATCTATTACATAGGCCTAACTTCAAAGACAGTTTCTGAACTCCATCTTGGAAAGCACTCTTCTCCTTCTGTAGCTTAATGAATCCACCTTGTCCTGCCTCCCAGATCAGAAAACATCCCCTTTTGCCTCCGGCATCCAGATGTGGATTCCTGGACAAGCCCAGTAAGAGCAACCAGACTGGGTAAGGGAGTTTACTGGGTCCTACGCTGGTGACTCAGGCCTGATTTTCACAGCTGATACAATTTATATCATTCCTTTTCATCCTTTTCCCACAAAATTCAAAACTGGAGCTCTAAGGTGATTGTTTTTTTCTCTCCTCTAATACTTTCTGCTCCAGGTCACTTCCTCTTGGCCAGTGATCCACCCTGGTCTTGACCAGATCCAGACAGCTGTTAATTACCCAGGAAGTGGAGTGGGGAGGGCTATTGTCAGTTGTTTTCCCTTAATAAATAAAAATAAATGTATTGCTATATCTTGTTTCCTGCAGGGTCATTGTTTTCACGAGCAGGAAGAGGCCCTATGTAGAGGTCCTGAAGCTAATTTCATTTGCACCCTCAGAGGTCAGATCATGCCCAACAAACTCCTTACAGGAGAGGGCAGCAGCAGCAAGCCCAGACCAGGCCAGCTGGTTTCCATGCAAATGTAACCTTCTCTCTGGCTGGGCTTTCTTGTTGGCTTCGAAGCTTCCAATTCCTTGAGTGAAAAGGAAAAGGCTTTTAAAATTGGTTTTGACAAATATTGCATGTTTTCACTTAAATGTGAGAGTTTAAAAATTTGATCGCATGCAGATAGAAAGTGGAAAGACAGATAACAGGCTGGGAAAGGTGAGTTGAAAGTATGAGGAAGGATGAAGAGAAGCAGGTTACAAGGTACAAACATACAAGTACAAACATACAATTAGATAGAAGGAATACATTCAGTGTTTGATAACTGAGCGGGATGACTATAGTTAATAAAAATGTATTGTACTTGGGTGATGGACACTCTAAATGCCCTGACATGATCACTACATATATACATGTAACAAAATTTCACATGTGCCCCGTAAATTTACACTAATAAAAAACAATTTTAATCCCCCAAAATAATAAATAAAATTAGAAAGTGGGCGTTAAAGAAAGTCATGGGGTTTGTGTGTAGGCGGGGAGTGCTCAGCATAAACTCTTCTCCAAACTCTTCTGGCACCGTAAGAAATCTCTTTATGGCATTCTGCCCCACCCCATAGGAAAGGGAAGACCTCCACTAACACTACTGCCCTCTCTAAAATGCTGGAGGAAGCTTCCTTCCTTTTTCTTCCCTCTCTGACTTGTTCTTCCCCAAGAAGGAGTATTGGGAAATTTCTGTCTCTACCTGGCTGGCTCTGACATGGGCTCCTTTAAATTCATTCATTTCAGTTCATGTCCTTTGCAGGGACGTGGATAAAGCTAAAAGCCATCATTCTCAGCAAACTCACATAGGAACAGAAAACCAAACACCACATATTCTCAGTCATGAGTTGGAGTTGAACATGAGAACACATGGACACAGGAAGGGGAACATCACATGGGGGGGCCTGTCAGGGGGTGGAGGGACAGGGGAAAGAGAGCATTAGGACAAATACCTAATGCACATGGGGCTTAAAACCTAGATGACAGGTTGATAGATGCAGCAGACCACCATGGCACATGTATACCTATGTAACAAACCTGCACGTTCTGCACACGTATCCCTGAACTTAAAGTAAAAAAAGAAAAAAAAGAAAAGAAAATTCACTAATTTTATCTCCTTCCACAGGCAGTAGGTGCCCCACAAGGAAGCATCCATTGCACTACCTCTCCTCCGAATCCACTGGCTCTCTTTCCTTCCCCTGCAAGGGAAGGACCTACAATCCCATAGCTACCCTGGAACTCAACGGACCAGGTAGAAGACCCTGACACATTTTTTTCACCCAGCTTTACCACTGCTGAAATTGACAATGATGAGGTCAACTTCAAAATTTGAGTGTTTTTCTGGGTCCTTGAGTTTGGAAGAAGGATGTGATTAATTAGCCCTTCCAGTCTAGGAACCACTTTATGTGGTTGCATTATAATTAGTTATATAACCATTATCTTTCCCACGTGACAGTGAGGAATCTGAAGGCAGAATGCATGTGATTGATTCACTTTGGATTCTCTGAGCACCCAGCACAGTGTGCTTGCTCATGGTGCGTATCTTGCAATATTAATTGAACTAAATTATGAATACACTATTTCTAAAAGTTCAGCTAATAAATTTGTTATATGTGGATACATATGTATATGTATGTATGTGTGTAAATATGTGCAAGTATAACATTAAAAGAGTAGAATTTTTTTTTTTTTTTGAGATGGAGTCTTGCTCTGTCACCAGGGTAGAGTGCAGTGGCATGATCTCGGCTCACTGCAATCTCTGCCTTCTGGGCTCAAGCCATTCTCCTGACTCAGCCTCCCGAGTAGCTGGGATTACAGGTGTGTGTTACCACACCCAGTTAATTTTTGTATTTTTGGTAGAGATGGGGTTTCACCATGTTGGCTGGATGGTCTCAATCTCCTGACCTCGTGATCCATCTGCCTCAGCCTCCCAAAGTGCTGGGATTACAGGCGTGAGCCACTGTGCCTGGCCAGGAATTTTTTAAAACTGTAAAATCATCATAATTTCACAACCTGAATATAATTATACAGTGTGTAGTACAGTGAATTTTCCTTTGTTATTTATCATATAAATATGCCCGTATTTATTCACATTTACTTGCTTATAGTCAGGGTGTGTATATATACATATATGTATATATATATATATATATACACACACACACACACACATACATATATATATAGGTATACATATATAATTCATATCTTTTCTTCTGGATATACTGTACATGTACACTTCACACAGTATATAACACTGTTCAGTATTGCTCCGTGGTCTCCCTCCATCATGCCCAATGATGGCTACATAGCATTCATCTGAGTGAAAGTGCCTCAGTTGACAAAAACTGCTTCTTGCCTTTGGATATTTAGGTTGTTATGAGGAAATATTTTTGAAAACTAATAATAGAAGAAATATTTTTGTGCTTAATGCTGCTTCCTTTTTTGCTTGTTGTTTATTGCCTTGCAATGGATTTTCAGGAAAGGAATCTCTGCGTCAAACAGGATACACATTATTATAGCTCTTGATACACATTGCCAAGTGGGTTTTGAAAAGTAGTACACTAATTTATCTTGCTATCATCTGTGCACAAAAGTACTACTTTCACCAGTAAGTCCTCTCTAGCAGAGGATATTCCAACTGTTAAAAAATGTTACAAATTGTGAGCCCCTCCCTAGCGGTTGGGACTGGAGGCCTGGGTTTCTCCATTTCTCAGCCCAGGAAGGAAGCTCCCTGATGAGTGTTTGAAACCTTTTTCAGATTAAGTACCACTCTATTGCATGCTTCTGAAACCAGAGTAGGTACAGCCTCAATTCTATGCAGGGAGGATGCACAAAAGCAGAATATCTGTGATACATCTTTCTGGAGCATCAGTTTTACTGCAAGATTTGGAGGAAACAAATTTAATTGATTTCCAAGAGAACATGTAAGAACTATCAAGTCTTAGGACACATGGCCAGGACCAGTAGGTGCCCAGTAAAGGGCTGGGGTGGGGTCCTGTCCTCCAAAGATAATCAAAGGGGGCCTCTGGAAGCCATTTACTCTCCAGCCTCCTCCCTAGTGAAAATAGACTTGGATACAAAGAGGCAACCTACTGACCTCAAAGACACCAGCCCAGATACCGAGCATTGAACTCCTGTACCCCTATGACAGACTTCATCTAAGCCACATCAAAGCCCAAACTGTTCCTCCACCTCCTCCATCCAAACAGTCCGGAACAGCCCCTCAGATTTGTCTTGAGATGGGACAAGAGATAGTAGAGCTGCAGATTCAGAATGGTTGCCTCATCCCTCCCTCCTGAAAAGTCTGTGCAGATCAGAGCCTCACACCTTAGGGGACTTAGCCCTCCCAGTAAGTGTCCCCTAAGAGGACCTTCTGGTCTTTTCCTTCTCAGAGGGAAAGGCTCAGGAACGATACCCTCTATGCAACAAAATATATAAGCTCTACTCTCACGTGATTTGGTGGACTGAGGACCTGATGCCCTGAGGAGGAAAGAGATGCGGAGGATAGCCTGTACCACGTCTTGTGGATCCCTGTTTCCCTAGTTGTGATGCCATTGTGAATGGAGGAACCCCAAATAATACTGGGTGGGGGACACGTAGACACTACCTAATGAAATGAAGTAAATTTAAAGAAGGGAACTTATCATATGTCATATAAAAATTTAAGTTGGTGAATTTTATAAGAAAACTGAGTTAAAATGTACAAGGGCATTAAAATATAATTTTAATAGGAAGCCATGAAAATTATCTGCACTTGTGATGTAAATGACTGAATTTGGGTAACTATGTAAGATCATCTATGGGCTTGAAAAGATATCTGCTACTTAATTTTATCAGACATTTACTTTCAAATATTTGCTGTTAACCAGTTAACCAGTACCCTCTCATGTTACTAAAATTTTTTATTCTGCTGGAGCACTTCCATGAACACAGTAAGATTATTGCTAATTTTGGTTATTAAAATAATAAAATTGTTTGGTTAGCTTATGTTATTGTTAACCAAATGTTCCTATAGATAGCATATTGCACAGACGTTTTGATTCATCCTTTTGCCCTAAGTCAATTTTCCTTAATTTTATTCATCAAATTGTATTTACTGTAGATAAAAGAAACATCGCAGTTACCATGTGCTCTGTAGATCTGTACGTTGTTAGAAATACAAATTCTCAGTCAAAACTCACACCTATTTTACAGAAATCTGGATTTTAAATAATACTTTGAGATAATTTCTATGCACATTAATGACTGTTAAGGGGGGTATTTCAATTCTGAAAAGAGGGGAAGTTTACATGGGTATGTTGATTTGTCAAAAAGGTACAGTTAAGATTGTGCCTTTCAATGTGTATGCATTTTATCTAAAAAATAATCAAAAACCCAATGAAGTGGCGGTGGGGAATGAATTGAAGTACAGATTAAACAAAAATGACATATGACTAGTAGATGTTAAAACTGGGTGACAGTCTATTATACTTTTTGGTATTTGTATATGTTTTGAATGTTCTGTAATAAAACACTTGTATGAAATGACAAAGTTGATCTATACTTAGTTCTTAAGATCTTGGTTACCTTTGGAAAGAGAAGGAGATCATGACTATCAGGGGCATGAGCAAGTCTGATTCTATTTCTTGGTTACACGAGTGTACTTATTTTATAATAATTCATCAAGCTTTCCATAAATGTTTTGTGCATATGTTTCTGTATGCAATTTAAATATTTAAAAATTTACGAATTGTATATATTAATAAATGGTTACTTATATTCATTCCACAAACATTTACTGCAAGTCTCCAATGCCTTAAAGGGTAAGGACACAAAGGCCCTCGGCCCTTACAGCATTCATAGTATAAAGAGGATTGAGAAAACCCAGAACTTCAATACCTTCTGAAATGTCCAATTTTGTGACTATCATCAGATAAGTTGTGGAGGGTCTTAAACTCACTGCTGAGACACTGCCTCCCTCATACCAAAGTCATGGGAAACGTGATTCACATTCTATTCAATACTATGCAGTTAGCATAACTGTACTTGCAGGTACACATTCAAAGAATATTGGTTAAACGGGGAAAAATAATCACCCAAAACTCCTGCTCTGAAAAATATTACTATACGAAAAGTCAAAAGCCATTGAAAAATTAGGAAAAATATCTGTAATATGTAACAGACACAAAGGGCTAATATAGGAAAAGTACCTAGAAAGAGTGTTAAGTAAAAGGCCAATAAAAATGAACAAAAGATATGAACAGTTCACAGAAAAAGAAATACAAATGGCTCTTCAACATATGAAAAATGGGGTCTGACACACTATGGCTCACAAGCCAAGTCTGCCCAGCCATATGATTTTGTAAATAAAATTTTATTGAACACAATGACACCCATTCATTTGTGCATTGTCTATGTCTGCTTTCATGCTACAATGCAGAGTTAAGTTGTTACAGCAGAGACTGGCTCACAAAGCTGAAATTATTTACTGTCTGATCCTTCAAAGAAAAAGCTTCCTAACTCCTGATCTAGAAAAGCAGAAATTAAATAGCACTTAGACATCATTCTCCATCTACCAGACTGTCAAAGTTCAAAAGGTTGAAAACACTGTTGCAGGGGCTTCTCACATATCTTTTAAGAGTAAAGTAGTAACATTATTTAAATGACAATTTATTAATATTTTTCTCAGTTGATAATTTATACATACTTTGTTCCCACAGTTCCACTTTGGGGCACCTATTCTACCAGAGCACTTCAACATATATGTCATAATTATTTATTGCAGCTCTGCGTGTTGCTCAGTTTGGAAAGATTTGAACCATTTTTCACTAGACACCAGTAAAGGACTGTTTAAACTATGGATGCCCATTTATATAATGGAACAATATATAGTTGTCTAAAAGAATGAGGAAGGTCTTCACATGCTGATCTAAAATATCTCCTTAACATATTGTTCAGTGAAAAAAGTGAAGTGCCAAACAGCATGCATGGCACGCTACCTGCGCATAAAAAAGGAGGAAGAGAAAACTGTATCCTTGTATTTTCTTAATATCTGCATAAAGAACTCTGGAAGGATGCACAGAGGCCTGACGATGGGTCAGGTTTGGGAACTGGATGGAGGAAGTAGCTCTTGGGTAAGACTCTTTGCTATATGTCTTTTTATAATTGGTTATTGAGCCGTATTTATTCACTGATTAACAAAGCATCTGATGGGTGCCTGGCACTATTCTACATGTGCAGGATATAGCAGTCAACAAAAGAAACAAAAATCTCTCTTCTCCTGGGAGCTTATGTTCCAGCAGGGGAGATGATACTAAACAAATAAATAAAATGTATAGTATGGTGGGTGATGATAAGACGATAAGGAGAAAAAAATGGGAAAAATAGGAAGAAGGAGACGAAGTGCCGAATGTGTGCTGTGGGGAGAAGTGGGTAATGACAAAAGCAAAATTCACTGAGAAGGTTATTTATTTATACATTTATCTATTTATAAATAAATAAATAGGCATACAAAGGTGACTTTTGAGAAAAAAATGTAAAGGAAATAGAAGAGTGAAACAGGCAAATGTACTAAATATTCAAATCATTAAATTAAAATGACTAATCATTCCACTTACTCTAACAACCTTGTTAGGAGTTATTAATGAGGTCATTATTATTAATGAGATGATCTTCATTATAAACTATCATATTCTGGTCCCAATGGGTTGCTTACAAAGAGTCAAAAAAGAAATGTTAACTTCTCCAATCCAAGTGCTAAGATAGAGGGAAATAAAACATGTGTGGGAGTATGTGGTGGGTGCCTAAGCCCATTGATTCCTGGAGGGGTAGGTTGAGGAGAGATGACTCTAAGAGAGTTCTACAGACCGGGAGGGAGTCAGCCAGTCCAGAACTGAAAGGGAGAATTCTTGAAAAAGAAAACAACTGAGCAAAAGTAATGAGGTGAGAAAAAAACCTGGCAAGTGGTTTAGAATAACTGGAGCAGGGGTCTTGGTCAGGAAGAATAGGGACTAAATAAAAGCATGGAGTAGAAAAGGTCAGACATTAAAAGCCCTGATAAGCCACACAAGGACATGCAGAGTGGGATGCCACAAACCATCACCACGTCCCTTCTTCCTTGCCTGCCTCTGCTCTAGGCATGCTTTCTCCACCTCAGCACTGTTGATGAAGTCTTGGCTCCAGTAATTCTTTGTTGTAGGAGATTGTCCTGTGCATTGTAGGATGCTTCCCCACCCACTAGATGCCAGTAGCAGCCTGCACTTCTAAGCTGTGACACCCAAAAATATCTCCAGACGTCGTCAGAAGTCCTTTTGCAGAGCAAAATCACACCTGGTATGAAGCACTGATCTAAAAATTGAAAAAGCTAAAATTCTCATTTTTCCAGCCTCCCTTGCAGCTAGAAATGGCCATGTAACACAGTCCTGGCCAATGAAATATGAGAGGAGATCTACTGGAACCTCTTTCTATTTTCTGTCTTTTTTGAGCTTGAATCAGCCTGAACAACAGCAGCCATTCTACAGCCATGAGATGACAAACACAGAAGAAAAGTTTTGAGAATCACAGAGATATTGGTCCCTACATTTTTTATTGTATATATTTGAGGTGTACAACCTGATACTTTTATATACATACACATTGTTAAATAATTACCCCAGTCAAGTGAATAAACATGTTCATCATCTTCTTTTTATTTTTTGTGTGGTAAAAGCACCTAAGATCAACTCTCTTAGCAAATTTTCAGTATACAATAAAATATTTTTAACTATCATCCTCATACTGAGGAGAGAAGCTATTACTCTCCTGCCTGTTGCTTGCTGGGGAAGGGGGTAAAAGATAAAAGAGTAAAAAGCTGAAGTCAGCAGCCAGGTGATTAGCTGATCTCACTGGCTCTGCCTCAGCAGGGCCCAAAAGTTAGAAAGATAACTCCCCCTTCTGAAACTGGTGTCTATGTTATCTATAAACCTTAAGAATGAAACAAAGGAATGTTCTTCCTGTTGCCCAAGAACCTGCCCTTGGTCATATACTCCACACTTGACCAAGTCCACCCCCCTTTAGTTGCATCTGTCACCAAATGATTAACTGCCTTTGTTCAACTTCTCAAAGTTTGCTGTAACTCTTCCCCTTTCCCTCCTTCCCATGCATGCCAAATATGAATTAGCAAATCAATGAAAGACAAGACTGTAAGGTCAGATGTCCAGCCAATGGGTTATAACACAGTTTCACCTCTGCTCCCCCTTTAGAGTTGTGAGCCCTTAAAAGGGGAAAGGAGCTGCTCTTCCGGGAGCTCTGTTTTGGGGATGCAAGTCTGCCAATGCTCTAAGGCAGAATAAAGTCACTTCCTTCCTTACTCCAGTGTCTTAGGGGTTTTGTCTGTGGCTCGTCCTGCAACAATGTTGTACATTAGAACTCTAGACTTATTCATCCCACAAAGCTGCAAGTTTGTATCTTCAGACATACTTCTCCTATCCTCCTCCTTGCCCCTGGTAACTACTATTCTATTCTCTGTTTCTATGTATTCAACTTTTTTTTAGGTTTTATGTATAAGTGAGATCACATAGTACTTTTATTTCTGTCTCTGACTGGATATATAAACAAAGGAAATAAAATCAGCATCTATAGAGATAGCCACATTCCCATACTCATTGTAGCCCTAGTCACAATAGTCAAGATATGCAAAAAACCAAAGTGTCCATCAATGGCTGAATAGATTTTAAAAGCTGTGGTATATTTACAAAATGGAATATTATTCAGCCTTAACAAAGAAGAAGATACTGCCACTTGTGACAACATGGGCAAAGCTGGAATACATTATACTGAGTAAAATAAGCCAGACAGAGAAAGAAAAATACAGGCCTCTACATGTTTGTGCCAATGAGTCAATGCTAGTGACCACGTACCTCCACACTTCTTAGTCTGTGGGTAAGATAACATCTATGTGTTTAAGCCACCAAGCTGAGGTTTTCATATTTTGCAGTTGAAAACAATCCTGACTCTTAAACCACACAAATGGTTTGGATTTTATCTCAGAGATAATGAGAATCCTCTGAGGGATGCTAAAAAATAAAAAGAATTGCATCATCACATCTGCATTTTGGAAACATCATTTTGCTACAAAATACAGACTGTGAAACAAAATTGTAGAGACAGGAAGATCATGGCAAATACCATCATGATGAGGCAGGTAAAAACATGATGGGGCTTGAAGCCAGTCAATCAAAAATGGTCGGACTAAAGTGAACATGACACACTGAGAGACATTAACAGGCAAAATGAATTGACCCAAACCAGTTGGATATGGGCAGTGAAGAAGATGCATCAAAGTTCAAAAATCATATTACTGGATTAGGTGATGTCCTAGATGGGTACATAGAAGAAAGGCCATATTTAAAGAGAAGGACAATATTCTATTCTAGGCTACAGTGAATTTGAAATGCTTATTGTGCAACTAAATAGTTATTTTCAGGACACTTAGACACGAAGCTCAGGAAGTTAGAAAAGACAGGGGAGTGAAAACTGTCTAATATACATATGGTATAATTCAAAATTTAATATTTTAATAAAATAACATCCCTCTCTCACCACTCCTATTCAACATAGTATTGGAAATTCTGGCCAGGGCAATCAGGCAAGAGAAAGAAATAAAGGATATTCAAACAGGAAGAGAGGAAGTCAAATTGTCTCTGTTTGCAGATGACATGATTGTATATTTAGAAAACCCTAACATCTCAGCCAAAAATCTCCTTAAGCTGATAAGGAGATTTTAAAACTGCAGCAAAGTCTCAGGATACAAAATAAATGTGCAAAAATCACATTCCTATACACCAATAATAGAGAGTCAAATCATGAGTGAACTCCCATTCACAATTGCTACAAAGAAAATAAAATACCCAGGAATACAACTTACAAGGGATGTGAAGGACCTCTTCAAGTAGAACTGCAAACCACTACTCAAGGAAATAAGAGAAGACACAAACAAATGGAAAAACATTCCATGCTCATGGATAGGAAGAATCAATATTATGAAAATGGCCATACTGCCCCAAGTAATTTATAGATTCAATGCTATTCCCATCAAGCTACCATTGACTTTCTTCACAGAATTAGAAAAACTACTTTAAATTTCATGTGAAACCAAAAATGAGCCTGTATCGTAAAGAAAATCCTAAGCAAAAAGAACAAAGCTGGAGGCATCATGCTACCTGACTTCAAACTATACTACAAGGCTATGGTAACCAAAACAGCATGGTACTGGTACCAAATCATATATATATAGACCAATGGAACAGAACAGAAGCCTCAGAAATAATGCCACACATCTACAGCTATCTGGTCTTTGAAAAACCTGAAAATAAAAAAATAAATAATAAATTAAAAAACAAGCAATGGGGAAATAATTACCTATTTAATAAACAGTGTTGGGAAAACTGGCTAGCCATATGCAGAAAATTGAGAGTGAACCCCTTCCTTACACCTTATACAAAAATTAACTCAAGATGGATTAATGACTTAAATGTAAGACCTAAAGCCATAAAAACCCTAGAAGAAAACCTAGACAATACCATTCAGGACATAGGCATGGGCAAAGACTTTATGTCTGAAACGCCAAAAGCAAAGGCAACAAAAGCCAAAGTTGACAAATAGAATCTAATTAAACTAAAGAGCTTCCGCATAGCAAAAGAAACTATTATCAGATTGAACAGGCAACCTACAGAATGGGAGAAAAATTTTGCAATTTATCCACCTGTCAAAGGGCTAATATCCAGAATCTATAAAGAACTTAAACAAACAACAACAAAAAAAACAACCCTATCAAAAAGTGAGTAAATGATATGAACAGACACTTCTCAAAAGAAGAAATGTATGTGGCCTACAAACATATGAAAAAAAGTTCATTATTACTTGTCATTGGAGAAATGCAAATCAAAACCACAATGAGATACCAGCTCACACTAGTTAGAATGGCAATCATTAAAAAGTCAGGAAACAACAGATGCTAAAGAGAATATGGAGAAATAGGAACCCTTTTACACTGTTGGTGGGAGAGTAAATTAGTTCAACCATTGTGGAAGACAGTGTGGCAATTCCTCAAGGATCTAAAACCCCCAGAAATACCATTTGACCCAGCAATCCCATTACTGAGTATATACCCAAAGGATTATAAATCATTCTATAAAGACACACCCACACGTATGTTTACTGCAGCACTATTAACAATAGCAAAGACTTGGAACCAACCCAAATGCCCATCAGTGATAGACTGGATAAAGAAAATGTGGCACATATGTACCATGGAATACTATACAGTCACCAAAAAGTATGGGTTAATGTCCTGTGCAGGGACATGGATGAAGCTGGAAACCATCATTTTCAGCAAACTAACACAGGAACAGAAAACCAAACACACCCATAAGTGGGAGTCGAACAATGAGAACACATGCACACAGGGAGGGGAACATCACACACTGGGATCTGTTAGGGGGTGGGAGGCTAAGGAACAGATAGCATTAGGAGAAACACCTAACGTAGGTGATAGGTTGACAGGTGCAACAAACCACCATGGCACATGCATACCTATGTAACAAACCTGTAGGTTCGGCACATATATCCCAGAACTCAAAGTATAGTTAAATAAATAATAAAAAAAAATAACATTACTTATTATGAAGTAATATCAATGAATTGTAGAATATTAAAAATACAGTCAAGCAAAATAAAATTATAAGTACATATACCTGCACCCACACAATTCTGGCACTCAGTTATAATTTGTAGTAAAATGTGGTTACCTATACATATGAATATACATGAATAAATGGGATTAATGTATATGATATGTGGTAACAGGCTTTATTTACCTAGTAGCATGTCATAAATATCTTCCTATTTCAATTAATATTCACAAATGGCTGGGCATGGTGGCTCAAGCCTGTAATCCCAGCACTTTGAGAGGTTGAGATGGGTGGATCATGAGGTCAGGAGATCGACACTATCCTGGCAAACATGGTGAAACCTCGTCTCTACTAAAAATACAAAAACATTAGCCTGGTGTGGTGGCAATCTCCTTCCAGCTACTCAGGAGGCTGAGGCAGGAGAATCGCTTGAACCCTGGAGGCGGAGGTTGCAGTGAGCTGAGATCACACCACTGCACTCCAGCCTGGGTGACAGAAGGAGACTCCATCTCAAAAAAAATAAAAATTCACAAATTTTTCCTAAAATTTTTATTACATGTATTATAAGTAGTTCTGAGATGAATCAACTTCACAGTAAAATTTCTGCCTAAATCCCTAATTATTTCCTTAGGAGACATTTCCAGAATTGGGATTTCTGGCAAGTATATGTGTTTTTAAGAGATTTGATGGATATTGCCAAATATTCTCTAGAGAGGTTGTAGCAATTCACAATTCCAACAGCACAACTTGTAAGTACTCATTTCCCCATACTTTCTCCAACACTAAAATTATATACTTCACCAGTCAAGCCTTTGAGAAATGTATAAAATGAAAATGTTAATCTAATGGCAGTTTCCATTTTGCATTTTTATGCCAGAATTTGAGCTGTTTCTATTTTATTGATAATTTGTATCTTTTTTTTGGCAAACTGTTGATTCTTGTTTTTTGGCAACTTTCCTTTGGAGACACTTTTGTTGATTTGTAAGAGCTCTTCATATGTTATAAACTTTAACTCTTCTTCATTAATGTTTCATTTTTCCCTAGTTTGACACTTGTCATTTGTTTGTAGGACCCATTGTGGTAAGCAGATATTTACAATTATTGGAATGGTCAAAGTTTGAAAGGTCTGTTGTGAAGAATGGGTACAAGATGTGTGCAGAAATAAATAGATTAAAGTACAATGTGAAAAGCTCAGCTGAGATTGGAGACTATGAATTTCTAGTGGCATCCAATTGCAAATTATACTGGTCTTTGATAACTTGTGCACAGTGAGAAAGGGTCACTTTTCTTAGGTCATCTAATATGAACCCTCGCTGGATTAGAACAGGAAAGTAAAACCAGTCATTACCCAAGGAGAAATCCAATCAGAACCTCCGTCCCTTTCTTTTTACATAACATCCAGAGACCATCAGGCAAAACAAAAACAAAATATCAAATATTTTTAAAATCACTTAACCAGCAGAGGAACAGTTTGGTCATTCAAACCATTGAGCATTTTCATGTAATTTAAAATGGCTCCTTTTATATAAACAGTATTTGTTTCCAAGAAATGATCTTGAGGAGAGTCTGCTGTCTTCCTAAAGAGTACAACTTTAAACCAAAAAAGAGGTAAATATCAGACTCTCCCAGCTTACACGCCTTCTTCTGTCTCCATCTCTCCCACAGGTTACCAAACACCATAAACATCCCCCTAACAAAGAACACGTAGACGCAGAAAGTGAGCAAGATTCACACAAAGTTAGGGTTTCACCTACTAGTTTACTCAGAAGCTCCATAAAAGAATAAGGCAGTTATGTGTATTAGCAAGTATGTTGCTGAAATAAGGGACCACATGGATAGGAGAGGAGGCAATGGATGCACTGGGAGAAAATAGGAGGGGCCAGGGACCCTGTGTGGTTGAAGACCAAATAGAGCAGAATGAGAACATGAGACAGCTACAAGATTAGGACATTTTCCACAATTTTCTTCCATCATACTTTTCATCATTGCTTCCCCATTTATTTGATTTTCTTCACTAAAAACAGTAACTATTTGTAGCTTGTATATTCACCTTTGTATTTTAAATTTTCCTTGTTAATTTCACTTATAATCGGGGGGTGTCTCCCATTTCAGAATTGGTTTTCAGTCACTGAGTCTACACACTGGATCTAAATTTTATTTTAGCCACTCTGCTTTCCGTTTCCTTGCATTTTCTTTTTACCTCTGTCCATACTTACTTAAAGAAGCATTGTTTTCCTGCATCCCAAGTACTGTAGTATTTAATTCAAGTGTATGGGCAGGAAGGAGGAAGTTTGGAGGAGTGAGAAAAACAGAGCCATGTACGCTTTCAGCCTTGACAAGATCACACGACACATGGTAAACATAGGACTATTCAATGAGTTATCACTTTCTGTGGTCACAATTCAGGGTCACACTGACTGAAATGGAAAATTGCCATGTACCTCCTGGGCTGAGCCTAAGAGGTCCAAAGTCCAATACTCTGTTTGCTCCCACGCGAGACATATTTTTGCAACAGTTGATTCACAGGTGTCCTTTGGGGCTTTGGAAACTACAGGCCCTCTCTGTCAGCCCCACTTCGTTTGAGGGATAGCTTCACTATAGAGCTAAGAAAATTATCCTTCAATTGTTTGTGAAAACGATGCCTGAATTTTAAACCTCTTTTCCAGCTCTCGTGTCCTTTCTCTTCAATGTAGCCTTAAAGCACGAGCAAAGATAAGATTCCTCTAATGGGCGAGTACCTGGAGAAGGATGTCCCAGACTTCCTCAAGGGGAAAGAGAAGCTGACTGATGACCTAGGCCTTCCCTGATCCAAGAAGGCAGAGCCCTGGATCTGAGGCACAGGCAGACTATATGCTGCAGCTTGCCTAGCACGAAGCCCTAAACAGTCCTTTTTTTTTTTTTTCTTTCTGAAATCAGGTTGCACGTCATCCAAGATCCTCTCGCAAAGAGAAGCCATGAACTTCCTTGGCTCATGAAACCCTCCGCTTGGCTCAGATTTGCCACTGTAAATCATAATATCAGGTTTGCATTTCAACTCTTAGACCACCATGTGTCAACTCTGCCTAGAGAATTAGAAAGTAAACCCAGTCCTCACCCAAAGGAAATCTAATGGAAACCTAGTCCCTTTCTTTTTATGCAATATGTCCAGAGACATCAGGCAAAACAAAACAAAACAAAAACAAAAGCAAAGTATCAAGAAATTAAAAACTCATTCAAGCAACAGAGGAACAGTGTGATCATTCAAACCAGTGAGGATTTTCATTTGTTTTCAAATGGCTCTTTTTATATGAACATCTGTTTTCAAAAATGATCTTGAGAAAATCAGACATCTTACAAAAGAGTACAACTTTTACCCAAAAAAAGGGACAAATATCAGACTCTTCCATTCGTCGCATGCCTCTGTCTTCACCTCTTCTACAGCTTCATCAAATACCTCAGAAAGCCCCCAAACTCAGAACATATACACACATACCCTCTCCCACACACAGTCTCACACACTGCAGCCTATGTGGGGTTAACTGCACAGAATAACCAGACTGAGGTACTCCATCAGCCCCCTCCCTGGTCAGAGTTAATGCATAGTGACAGAAGCCAACAGTAGCCCCGGGCCACTTCAATCACTCACTTGAGCTGAAAGAAACCTAAACATTTTCTTCAAGACAAAGCTCTGAGAACCCTTCATTTTTCAAATTAGAGAATGACAAGCTTAACTCCCAACGAGGAGACCTTTCGTCTCGAAATTCAGCACAGCAGAGCAGCAGCTATGATTACATAGTGTGCCTTTCCTGAGAATAAGGACAGAGATGGCCACCCAGAAGACAGCCTTGGACCAGCCCCAGACCTCAGTCCTGGTCCAGTGGAGACCAGGCACCTACCTGAGACAAAGGAATAGGCCGCTAGGATGTTGCTGAGCAAAGCCATCTCGACGTGCTCCGGGCTGTGGCTGAGGGGCAGCCTCATGGGACATCCAGAGGGGACTTCCTGGAGGTGCTTGGCTGAATCAGCGTGGCCAGTCTACCGCTTCTCTTCTGTTTGGGAACACAAAGTGAGTGATAAGGCACATTCTGCTGTCCTAAGGCCATGTTCCAAGTAGCCTGGGCTTGAGAATAAAGAGCCAAGCATTCTTTAGAAAGACCAGCCCCAGCCAGGGGTCCACAAATATCTGAGGTCTTGTGCTCTTTGTTCAAGTGAGCTTCCTGGCTTTCAAGGAAGTAGAAACCCCTTTACATCCCTGATTTTCCTGACCCTTCTCCCTTCTCTTCTCTGTATCCTCCTAATTCCAACTTAAACAATGCCCCCTTACCTCTCCTGGAACTCTTTATATCATTCTCCCTGGTTCACCTTCAAGGCACAACCCATCAGGTTTAAATCATCATCACATTAATCACTGCATTTTAACTCCAAGCCACAGCCCTCTCCTCTTCTGCTGTGCATTACCAGGAGCCTGCACTAATGACACTTGTGTACCTTGATCAGTTTGCCTCATCCCTCAGGTCACTAAATGTGTGCCCTTGGCAGTGGTTCAGAGCTGGCTATCCCAGAACTGACATAGCAGTTCCTGTTCTAAAATACCTACAGGAATTTGGGAGCTCAAGCTGCTCCCTCCCTCTAACTCCATGACTCCACCTGTGACTGTGATGGGCCAGTCGAACACACACATGGCCCACAGACTGTCCATCCATAGAACCATCCCTTCAGGAGTCAGAACAGGGACTTGGGATCTCAGTGCTCAGCCTCTAGCTGGAGGAGCATATCCTCTCCAGAGCTGCTGCAGCTCCAGCCTGGCATTAGCATTACCCAGTTCACTCAGCAAAGGCTTTACAGAGAGGTCCTGAGCATGAAGTGGGAGAGAGGTGACAAAGACCCCAATGGCTCATTCGATGCAGCTATGAACTGAAGGCAGGGAATTGAGTCACAGGGTGCAGAGGAATGTCAGGCTTGGGGAAGGAACCTGGGCTCTCAGTGGGTCACAGAGGTGAGTAACATGGGTCACAGTTAGAGCACCTGGAGTGTGGCTGTTCCACAAGGTAAATGGAACGGGCTACAACAGAACACTCTCAGGCTGGTAGATTTCATCAGGCTTCAGGAAAGAGCAAAGCAAGAAAACACCAACCAACTCACAGTTAGGAAAAACAACCACAAAGTTATTGGAGCAGCCAGAGGCTCAAGAATGACAAGGAATGTGAGCACCAGGAGCTTTGAAAAGAGACTGGCTGCTGTTAATGGCCCCCTGAGCCAGAACACAGTGCCTCCTTCAACAGCCATTTGAGTTCCTAAAAGGTGACAAATGGATGCTACTGGTGAATGGTTGGAACCATCACCCTGAGTTCAGAGGCTATTCCACAGATCTAAGGACTTCAAGACCCAGGAAAAGAGTGAAGCTACTGGAATATGACTGGGGGTGTAGTGAGCCATGTCTATTTCAAATCCACTCCCTCCTTCCTATCTCCACTAATGCTACCAGAGTGCAAGTCTTATCATTTTATTTCTGGGAGTTTTGCAATGATCTCCTACTTGGACTTTCTGCTGATACCTTCTTCCTGCTCAATGTAGCATCCATCCTTAACAGGGTCATTTTTCTATATTACAGATATGATCACAGCATTCCACAATCCAACTCTAATGAATTTCCATTGACCTTAATATAATGCCCATCCACTTTCATAATATCTGACCCCTGCCTTACCTCCTAATGTATCTCCTATCCAAACTGACACTCAAACACATATATACACACAGATAATAAGAATGCTTAGTTCTTTTAGTTCCCACATGTAGAGCACGATCTTTCATCTTCTCATGCTTTTGGTCACACTCTTCCTTTTGCCTAAATGCCCCCCTTCTCTTCATCTATCTGGCAAATGTTCCCTATAAGAAAGAATTCAGAAGTTTTACGGCAGTCTCAAAATCTCAATGACGTTTTTTTGCAGAAATAGAAAAATACATACTGAAATTCATATGGAATCTCAGGGGACCCCAAATAGTCAAAACAATCTTGAGAATTAACAAAGTTAGACATCTGACTCTTCCTGACTTCAAAACTTTTTGTAAATCTATAGTAATCAAAACAGTGTAGGACTAGCATATAAAAACAGACATGTAGCATAATGGAATAGAATAGAACATCCAAAAATAAACCCTTATGTATATGTTCAAATTATTTTTGCAAGGGTGCCAAGACCATCCAATGGGAAAAGATTGCCTTTTCAGCAAACAGTGTTGGAAAAACTGAATATTCATGTGCAAAAGGATGAAGTTAGACCCTTACCTTATACTATATAAAAAATTAACTCAAAATGTATCAAAGACCTAAGTGTAACAGCTAAAAATTTTAGAAGAAAACATAGGAGAGTAAAGATTCATGACATAGAATTTGACAGTGACTTTTTGGATATGACACCAAAAGCACAGGCCACAAGAGTTTTAAAAAAATGTACTCTATTAAAATTAAAAACTTCCATGCATCGCAGGGTACAACAGAGTGAAAAGGCAACCCAAAAAATGGGAGAAAATATTTGCAAATAATATATCTCATAAAGGGTTAATAACCAGACTACTACCTCTCCTAATTCCTAATATCAGAACTCCTATAACTCAACACCTAAAAACAAAGAGTTTATTTAAAAATGGGCAACAAACTTGAAGCAACATTTCTCCAAAGATATACAAGTGGCCAACAGGCACATGAAAAGATGCTCCATGTAAGTAAGCATTAATGAAATCAAAATCAAAACCACAGTGAAACATCACCTCATACCCGTTAGGATAGCTACTATCAAAAATTAGAAAATAAGTACTGGAACTCTGTGCACTATTGATGGGAAGGTAAAACTGGGCAACCACTATGGGAAATAGTATGAATATTTCTTAGAAAATGTTTAAACATGATCATCCTATGACCCGGCAACTCCACTTCTGGGTATATACTCAAAGGAGTTTAAAGCAGAGACTTGAACAGAATTTGTACACCAATGTTCAGAGCTGCATTATTCACAATAGCCAAAAGGTGGAAGTAACCCAAATGTCCATCCACGGATGGATGAATAAAGAAAAAGTTGTACATACATACAAGGCAATATTACGCAGAGCCTTTAAAAGGAAGGCAAAAACATGGATGAAACTTGAGGACATTAGGCTTAGTGAAATAAGCCAGGCAAAAAGGACAGATATTATATGACTCCACATGTTTGAATCACCTAGAGTGGTCATATTGATAGAGACAGAAAGTAGAGTAGTGGTTGTCAGGAGCAGGGGCAGGGAAGGGAGGAAAGAGAATTATTGCGCAGGGCACAGAGTACAAAGTTTCTGTTTTGCAAGATGAAAGAATTCTGGGGATGGATGATGGTGATGGTTGTGAAATAATGTAAATATACTTAGCGCCACTGAACTGCACACTTAAAAAATAATTTAAGATGATGAATTTTGTTATGTCTATTTACCACAATTTAAAATTTGTATTGGTGAGGTAAAACTGAATTTTGAAGGTTGCTTTATTTAAAGAATCTTGCAATCAGGTTTTGGTTTTAAGTTAATAAGAATGATGGCAGAGTTATCTTTTAGTGGTATTAATTTGAAGTCAATAAAATCCTAATTCATATCACATTTGAATATGGCTTAATTTTAAGTAAGAGATGTTGTTGTACTTATTTTTAAAAATTGGATTGTAAATAAGTATAATCTATCATATTTATAGATAAACAGGAAAAAGATGATATCAGTAGACAGAAGAATGTATTTGTGTAAAATTTAATAAAAATTCATGATTTAACCAAAGGAAAGACTTATTACAGTGAAGCCCTCTATGAATCTTCCAAATGCCTTTCTTTGGCTATCAAAGTGTCCAAATATTCCTCTAATATTGTGCCGATGATATTGCAATTAGAACTGAGTGTTCCCTGGTATATACACCCCATACAGGAGACTATCTCATTACATAGTGTTCAGGGGGTAATAATCTCATTATCCCTTTAGCTACCTGGGGAGAGGTGTGCTGTCAGGATCAGAGAAGTTTCTGGTAAGAACAGTTCATCCCTGATGATGTTGGCATCAGCCAGTAGAGGTTCTAAAACTTGCTTAGCCCCAGCTGGCTTCTCAGACACTGAAAGAAAAAAGCAGCAGCACAAAAACCATCACATACCCAGGAGATCACATCATACCTTAGACCTAGTGTGTGTGTGTGTGTGTGTGTGTGTGTGTGTGTGTGCGAACCCAGCAGAGAAGCTTTGGTGGGTAGTGTCTGGATGCTCAGAAGGATTAATACCATTTCCAGAGAGGATAAAGCCCATTGACAGAGTTTAATCTGGAATTTAGACTAGACAGCCAGATAAACCAACCCCCCAAGGTCACAGCAGAAAGGATGCAAGAGCTAAAAGGTCAAAGAAACATGCTTCCTCTCTACTCCTGTCAGCCAAAATCCACAAAACAGCTAGTGTGGGATGTGCCAATCTGGTCCCTCATAAGTGAAGATTGCAGGCCAGCCTCTCTGTAACAGGAAGGGAGGGAATTCTGTTTCCTTCTAGCAATGCCCAGATAGGCCATGAAATGAAGTCTCACACAGCTCTACAGGCACTAGAATCCTGGAAATGCTGATATGTAGATTCCTACAGCCTGTGCCCGCCATGAAGCTTCAAGACCTCTGCTCAGCCCAGCTAGGAAAGCTCTACTCTGTATCCAGCTTCACACAGAAGCCTGCAGGAAGAATGAAATCAGTCATGGAGCTCCAAGCACCGAGCTGTCCCCACTTCACATGTGCATACTCATTCATTCATCATCAACACACCCTGCCAACTGTTGCAGCTTCTGACTTCTGCTTACTGATGACTTTATAGAGACACATCTCAGCTGCCTTTTCCCCAAAAAGGATTTGTGGCACCTCTGTATGTTAGTTTTACAGGCCAAGAAAATAAGGGCAAGAAAGTAAAGGAAACTTGAAGCATGGGAACGGTAACTGTCTACAGACTCATGTACCAAAGTGCAGAAGCCTAACTTTGAGGCCCATTGACCTTCCACTCTACACTTGTGAAAACCATCAGGGACTGACCCTAGGACAGTCACACGGAGTCTGAAGAGCAAAATCTCAAATGGAAAAACAGTCCTCATATCACCAGCTGGGGCAAGGATACACATGGCCCAGAGAAATAACTGAGCCGAGAGAAACCCTGATTTTCTTTGTAGGGCTGATAAGCACCTAAGTATGACACATCTAACATGCCAGCCTGCCAGCCACTTGGCTTCCATTGCCCCACCAATTTTGCCCTGACACTCATTCACAGCAAATCATTTCCAGAGACACATCCTGGACCTTGTCATCACCTGGAAAGGATTTACCTCTGAATTCTGGGCTGTGAACTCCTTAATGGCAGAGACCATGCCTTAATTCTTATCTTTATTCTCAGAGTTTCCCACAATAAATGGGAAGAGCTAGTTCTCAGGGGCTGTTTGCTGGATGAATAGACTCACACTGAGAAATCTCACTGTCCAATCAGAACCTCTATCCTACTTCTGTGATATGGTTTGTCTGTGTCCCCACCCAAATTTCATCTTATAATTTCTATAATCGGAAAGTGTCCTGGGAGGGACCCAGTAGGGGGTAATTGAATCATGGGACAGTTACTCTCATGCTTCTGTTCTCCTGATAGTGAGTGAGTTCTCATGAGATCTGATTGTTTTATAAGGGTTGGTTCCCACTTTTGCTCAGCACTTCTCCTTGATGCTTCCATGTGAAGAAGGACGTGTTTGCTTCCCTTTCCACCATGATTGCAAGTTTCCTAAGGCTTCCCATGCCATAAAGAGCTGTGAGTTAATTAAACCTCTTTTCTTTATAAATTGCCCAGTCACAGGTATATCTTTATTAGCAATGTGACAATACTGCTATATACTCTCAGTACCTGAATCAAAGTAGATGTGCTCCCCAAGCTCTCTGAGCTTCTATCTTCTCATCCCCTCCATGCTCATTCAGTTTATCACTCTTATCCTAGATACACCTTTTCTCTGCACAGCCTGGCTATTACAACTATACCACACGCTGCTCTCACCAGGACCCTTCTGCTGCCCTCTCCCTACCCTCAAGCCTAACTTTCAAAGCACTCCAGCCCTCATCTGCCTGCTCTCCTCCTTATAGGCTAGTGCTTCTGAAGAAGTATAATTACATTGCAAATGCCAGGTTTACAAACTCAATCAATTGAGGCCCCCAGTACTGCTAGGAAAGCCTACATGTATATCCCTGACATCTTACTTTCTTTCTCATTCCCGAGAGAAAATATATCAAATCTCTACCTCTTCTTTCAATCTCATTTCTCCGTTCTCATCTCTCTCAATCTTCTCAGCCTTCCAGAGAAATAGAGGGCACCCTACATGAACTCTAACTTCCGTCCCTTCCGTCTCATTCTGACCTTCCTTCCTCCTATCTCTAAGGAGTTCTCACCTGTCCTTTCAATTAAATTATTTCCTCCTTCTTCCTACAGGACACGGTTACATTAATGAATGACTCTTCTTTCACTTTCCCTTTTCTGGCTGATCTCCATCTCTCTATATAAATGGGTAGGCAGATGGATGGATGAATAGATAGGTAAATAGATAAATAGATAATATATAGAGAGAGATTACATTATATGTATAATTCTCTCTCAAAATTTCAGTCATCCACTTTCTCCTCACCTTCTTGCCCCATATATAAATGCATATCTAAACACACATACATATATACATTCTATACTTATATACAATGTGTATATGTATATATGCATGTGTGTATATATGTATATGTACATGTATATCTATTGTTCTTTCTCAAACATTTGCTCATTCTTTTCCAGTCACCCTCTCAATCTCTCTATCTTTTGATCTACTGGCCTTATTTCCTTTTAGCTACTATAAACTCACTTAATTTCCCCCACCCTTAAACAATCTTCCCTTTGCTCAGCCTCTGCTGTAGTTTCTTACCACCCATTCTACTTCCCTTCACAGCCATATATCTTCATAGGAACTTATACTTCTTCTTTCCATTTCTTCCATCAGTCCATCCTTAGCCTAAAATATCTGGGTTCATATCCATCCTCTCTACCAAAACATTCTTGGTAAGGTGGCCACAGTAAAACGATCAGGTCTGTGCTTCTCACGATTGCTCCAGGATGGAGACTATGAGCTCCTGGCTATTGAGGGGGGTCTTGTGTCCCATCCTTCTGCATTTGTGGTAGCTAGTACAGTTCCTGGCACATAAGTGCTTTAAAACAAATTCTGTCTCAGTGGTGGAAGTCAAGGTGTGTGGCGCTAAGATTGTCAGAAGTGAGCCTTAAAACAGAATGAACGATGTCATCAATGTCACTGATACAACTCCTAAGACCTCAAGAAAGATCTTTGTCTTGATTTGAACATAAGAGAACCAGGGTTAAGGAATGATATGGTCCTAGACAAGACTCACATAGTGGTGGCCACAGACCACAGGAATCCCAATGTTGTTACAGCAGGGCTCTAACACAGAGCCTGAGGCCTTCACTTAGCACTATGCAGAGGTCAGTAACAAGGATGGTTCACAAAAAGTTTCTAACTTTAACACACCATGATGCTGTTTAGTCTGAAGGGCTGCCTACCGTCCTATCCCAGGGCAGAACCTGTTTGTCTTAAATCAAAAAATATTTATTAAGTCCCATTAGAACTGTTTATTTAGCAAGCAGTCTTCAGCTACTAAGGAACTGAGAATTCTCTGAAGGAAGATCCACATCTTAATTACCTCTGTGCCCAATGATTGATTCATGGTGCTTCCTCTGAATGAATAAATCCAGAAATAAGCAAATGTGGTCAGCAAGAAAGATTTACAATCTAGCTACCTATATTGCAAACAGAATCAAGTGTAAATGCAACGTAAATTAAGTGGAGAGTTGGGAAAAGAATAAATAATTTCAATAATAAGGTAGCAATGGGGAGGACCCATAATGACTTCACAGAGAGGTAACATTCAAATTGAATGTTGAGATACTGCATATTAACTTAACTACTGAGTATTAATTTAATAATGAATTATACTAATAGCCCACATTTATGAAGACCTTCCTCTTCAAACAGGCAATTTGCTAAGTGCTATTTAATTTACGTTTCATAACAATCCTACAAGGCAAATGCTATTATCCTCGTTTTTCAGGTAGGAAAACTGAGACATGGAGAGGTAAACTTGCCCAAGATCACCTAGCTAGAAAATAAGAAAGTTGGAATTTAAGCATAGGCAGTCCAACTCCAGTGCTCTTAACTTTAATCTGTACTTTGCTAGAGTAAAGAAAAGCACTGGAAACAGAAGGAGGAGCAGGAACTAAAGTACACAGTACATCTTTAGCCCAGGAGCAAACAGACAGGCAGAGAAACTGAACAGAAGTCAAAGTTGCAAAGGCAAAGTTGGAATTGTATTTTGGTGGATCTTCAGTGCCTTACAGAGGTTGGGCTTTATATTATGGACAGTAAGTAATATTAACAGGAGAGTGACATGGTCAGTTCTGCTTTGTAGGAAGAAAACACTGGCAGAAGTGTGGAGGATGTGTTAGAGAAGCCAGAGACGGTCTGAAAGACTTACTAGGAGTCCAACTCAGTAGTCCAGGAAAAAGATGGTGCACACCGGAAACCAAGGGGATGAAGTAGCTGAAGAAGCCAGCAACCCAGAAACCCAGCACAGCCAGTGCAGAAAAACAGACTCCCAACAAATACCTGCTCTGTCTAGCCAGAGGACCAGGAAAGGAATGGTCTGGCAAGACAGAAAACTCTTAGATAATAGCCACTCTACTTCAGCCAAACACCATTTAAAAAAACAAAAAAATGTATGGCCTCACCCATACCCATATCAGCAAAGCCTTAGTGGATAGCCTAGACTTTCACCCTCAAGAGACTATAACAAGAAACTCTAACACCCTTGCCTGAGTGATGTCAGAGGAGGCCCAATGGTAGAGATGACACTTTCATCTGAGACAGCTAGTAATGAGCCACCTTCCCTGGCAATAACAGTAGGGACTACATGAGAAGCCTGGACATCTGACCCCTCCTAGAAGTAACTAGATACTCTTCCCCCTCTCTACTGGGGTAGGAGAGGCAGCCTAGTCAGGACTTTCATCACCACAAGTGGTTACAAGCCCCACATTGGTGGAGACCACATGGGATCCAGAACTCCCATCCCCATCCAGCAGTAATGATCAATTGACGCCTACACTAAGATGACAGGAATAATAGAATTATCTGGCAAAGATTTTTAGACAACCATGATTTTAAAAATACTTCAGCAAGCAATTATACACATGTTTAAAACAAAGAAATTAAAAGCCTCAGCAAAGAAATAAAAGTTCTCAGCAAATAAATAGAAGATATATTTAAAAAGCAGAATTTTATAATTAAAAAATACAATAATGTGTAATATGTGGAGACTCACATCTGATCTTTTGCTCCAAGAACCACCACAGGAACATACTAGGGAAACTGAAAGAATTCACAGACCCTATGAAACAAGTGGCTTGCCACTGCAAACTCCATGAAACGGCCAAAAAAACGGTGCCCAAAGTATGAGAGGACGAAAATCTGCTGCTGAACACACATTCTCACTGGGGAACCTGGAAATCTAGATCATGGAAGAAGGGTTTAACTTTACCTAGACTTGAAATGAATTTAGAGAGCTAAGCAAAATATGAAAGAAAAGAAGCAGCAGGAAGTGCCTGTAGGCACTCCTGGTCCCCAGGAAAGCCCAGAGAAGCCATTTCTGACTTTATCTCACAGGGTTCCTTGGGGAAGGCAGCCAGTGGAATTGGGGAAGGGCCACAGGGAGAAGGAGACTCCCAGCTGAACTTTGTAATAATTTTGATCAAGTACAAATTTTCCTGGGCAGAATCTAGGGGGTGGAGACAAATGGGAAGTGCAGACATGAGCTCAGAACCTGCAGCAGTCAGGGAGGAGTGAGGCCTGAAAGCCCTGCTTGCTTTCTCAGCAGGGAGGCTTGTAGCCTGGGCAAGATCTCAGCCCTGTGCATCAAAGGTCTATATATAACTTCAACTCTGTTGGCTGTTGGCAGGAGTGAGACGGGCCTTGCTGGCTGTGTGAGAGCTGGGTATGGTCTGTTACTGCTGGCTTTCCCCCACTTCCCTGGCAATCTGTATAAAGCAGTAGAAGCAGCCATAATCCCCCTTGGAACATAACTCCATTGGTCTGAGAACCACTGCCCCATCTCCTCCAGTGGTCTCAGCAAGCACCACCCAAGAAGAGTCTGAGCTCAGACATACCTAGCCCTACTCCCACCTGATGGTCTTTTTCTACCTGCCTTGGTAGCTGAAGACAAAAGACAAAAACTTGTGGAAACTCCATAGTCCCACCCATTGCCTGAGAAACCTGAAACCAGGTGACCTTAGGGCAAACTTGCATCTCCCAATACTACTGAAGCTGATGCTCTCTTGAAAGTATCACCTCCTAGCTGGAGGGCAACCAACTCAAGCCATTACAGCAACTTATGACAGAACAACCCTGCTCCAAGAAAGGAGAAAACAACAGCTAATTTTACCACCGGTAGAGGTCCTGAGTCTATGTGACAACTTCACTATAAGCATAAGCAGCATTTATGAAAATCAATCCACTAAACCAAACTACATCAAGGACTCTCACAGAATCCACATCATTCTCCTGCTGCCTCCACCAGAACAGGTGCTGGTATCCATGGCTAAGAGACCTGAAGATAGATCACATCACGGGACTCTTTGAAGACACTCCCGAATACCAGCCTGAAGCACAGTAGCTCAGCTAACCCTGACCCTAATCTTAACCTTGAATGTATATGCACCTAAAAATGGAAACCCCAAATTTATAAAACAATTACCACTTGACCTATGAAATGAGATAGACAGCAACACAATAATTGTGGGGGACTTCAATACCCCACTGACAGCGCTAGACAGGTCATCAAGACAGAATGTCAACAAAGAAACAATGGGTTTAAACTACACCCTAGAACAAATGGACTTAACAGATATTTACAGAATATTTTGCCCAACAACAGCAGAATATACATTCTATTCATCAGCACATGAAACATTCTCCAAGACAGATTATATGATAGGCCACAAAACAAGTTTCAATTAATTCAGGAAAATCAAAATTATATCAAGTACTCTCTCAGTCCTCAGTGGAATAAAATTGGAACCAAATACCAAAAGGAGCCCTCAAAACCATGAAAATATATGGAAATTAAATAATCTGCTCCTGAATGATCTTTGGGTCAACAACGAAATCAAGATGGAAATTTAAAAATTCTTTGAACTAAATGATAATAATGACACAATCTATCAAAACCTCTAGGATACAGCAAAAATGGTGCTAAGAGGAAAGTTCACAGCAATAAATGCCTACATCAAAAAGTCTGAAAGAGCACAAATAGACAATCTAAGGTCATATCTCAAGGAACCAGAGAAACAAGAATAAGCCGAACCCCAAACCCAGGAGATGAAAAGAAATAACAAGGATCACAGCAGAAGTAAATGAAATTTAAACAAATAAATGAAAATTGTTAGATCATTAGTGAGATTAACCAAGAAAAGAGGAGAGGAGATCCAAATAAACTGAATTGGAAAAGAAACAGGAGATATTACAACTGATACCATAGAAATACAAGGTCATTCAAGGCTACTATAAACACCTTTATGCCCACAGACTAGAAAATCTAGAGGGGATGGATAAATTCCTGGAAATATACAACCCTCCTAGATTAAACCAGGAAGAAATAGAAATTCTGAATACATCAATACCAACTAGCAAAATTGAAACAGCAATAAAAAAGCTGCCAATAAAAATAAACATCCAGGACCAGACGGATTTGCAGCTGAATTCTATCAGGAATTCAAAGAATTGGTACCAATGTTACTCAAACTATTCCAAAAGATAGAGAAAAGGGAAATCCTTTCAAAATCATTCTATGAAGCCAGCATCAACCTAATACCAAAATCAGGAAAAGACATAACAAAAAAGGAAAACTACAGACCAATATGCCTGGTGATGCAAAAACCCTCAACAAAATACTAGCTAACTGAATCCAATAGCATATCAAAAAAATAATAATCTACTATGATCAAGTGGGTTTTATACCAGGGATGTAGGAATGGTTTAACATACACAAGCCAATAAATGTGATACACCACAGAAACAGAATTAAAAACAGAAATCATATGATCATCTCAATAGATGCAGAAAAACATTTGACAAAAGATAGCATCCCTTGATGCTAGATTTTGTTAACAAAATCAGCATAGCAGGGACATACCTTAAGGTAATAAAAGCCATCTATGACAAACCTACAGTAAACATTAGACTGAATGGAGAAAAGTTAAAAACGTTCCTCCTGAGAACTGAAACAAGACAAGAATGCCCACTTTCACCACTTTAATAAAACATAGTACTGGGAGTCCTAGCCAGAGCAATTAGATACGAGAAAGAAATAAAGGTCATCCAAGCTGGTAAGGAGGAAGTCAAATTGTCGTTGTTTGATGATGATATGATCATATACCTGGAAAACCCTAAAGACTGATCCAAAAAGCTCTTAGAACTGATAAATGAATTCAGTAAGGTTTCAGCATACAAAATCAGTGTATACAAATCAACAGCACTGTAATAGTGACCAAACTGAGAATCAAATCAAGAACTCAATCCCCTTTACAATAGCAGCAAAAACAAAAATAAAGTACTTACAAAGTAAGTAAATAAATAAATAAACCTTAAAAAGGGATGAAAGACCTTACAAGGAAAACTACAAAACACTGCTGAAAGAAATCATAGATGACACAACAAACAGAAACACATCTCATGCTCATGGTTAGTAGAAACAATATCGTGAAAATGACCATACTGCCAAAAGTAACCTATAAATTAAATGCAATTTCCATCAAAATGTCATCATCATTATTCACAGAAAAAAAAAATTCATATTGAACGAAAAAAGAGCCCGCATAGCTAAAGCAATACTAAGCAAAAATAGCATATTTAAAGACATCATATTATGTGATTTCATACTATACTACAAGGCTATCATCACCAACACAGCATGGTACTAGTATAAAAATAGGTACACAGACCAATGGAACTGAATATAGAACCCAGAAATAAAGCCAAATACTGATAGTCAACTGATGTTTGACAAAGCAAACAAAAGCATAAAGCAGGGAAAGGACATCCTATTCAACAAATGGTGCTGGGATAATTGGCAACTCACAGGTCTAAATCTCATGATAAAATTTGTTCTCCAGTGTTGCATGGGACCTGGTGGGAGGTATTTGGATCCTGGAGTTGAATCCCTCGTGAATGGCTTGGTGGCCCTTGTGGAAATGAGTGAGTTCTCATTCTATTAGTTTATCTAAGAGCTGACTGTTTAAAAGAGCCTAGCATCTCTCTTGCTCCTTCTTGTCATATAACATGACTGCTGTCCCCTAGTCTTCCACTATGAGTAAAGGCTTCTTGAGGCCTCACCAGAAACCAAACAGATGCTGATGCCATGCTTGTACAGTCTGCAGAATGATAAGCCAAATAAACATTTCTTCTTTATATTACCAAGTCTCAGATAATCCTTTTGCAAAACAGACTAATACATCTCTTAAAACTAGTGAGTTCAGCCAGGTGCAGTGGCTCACACCTGTAATCCCAGCACTTTGGGAGGCCAAGGCGGGCAGATCACGAGGTTAGGAGATGGGGACCATCCTGGACAACATGGTGAAACCCCATCTCTACTAAAAACACAAAAACATTAGCCAGGCATGGTTGCGTGCTCCTATAGTCCCAGCTACTTGGGAAGCTGAGAAAGGAAAATCGCTTGAACATGGGAGGCGGAGGTTGCAATAAGCCAAGATGGTACCACTGCACTGCCTAATGACAGAGAGATAATCTGTCTCAAAGAAAAAAAAAAAGAATAAAATACAGTCCTGCACTACATTAATGTAGTTTTGGTCAATGACAGCATATTACAGAAATGAGATCACATTATGACACCTTTTGGTATTGGGTACATGAATATTTATAGAAGCTGTATTTGCAATAGCCCAAAACTGGAAACAATTCATATGTCCTTCAAGGAGTAAATGTTTAAACAAACTGTGGTACATCTAAATCATGTAATAATACTCAGCAATGGAAAAGAACAAACTGTTGGTACACAGGACAACCTGGATGAATCCCAGAGGATTATTCAGAATTAAAAAACCCAATCCCAAAAGGTTGCATATTGTGTAATTTCATTTATACAACATTCCTGAAATGACAAAATTACAGAAACAGGGAAGAAATTAGTAGTTTACAGGGGTTAAGGAAGGATTGAGCTGGGAAAAATAGTTATTATGGCTAACAAAAAGCAACATGGGAAATCCTTGTGATGTTGCAAATGTTCTATCTTGACTGTATCAATGTCAACATCCTGATTGTAACATTGTACTACAGTTTTTCATGATGTTATCATTGGGGCAACTAGTTAAATGGAACATGGGAGCTCTGCATTATTTCTTGCAACAGCATATAAATTTAAAATTATCTCCAAAAAAGTCTAATTAAAACTATGTTTTAATGCATAATCTTTAGAGTCTTTCTAAATCATAATTTGCACATTAAATTTTGAGAAATATTGATCTAAAAGTTCAACCTGGATATTAGGGGAAATATCCTCTTTCTCATTAGGAACAGCTGAAGGGAACAGAAAATGTTTAACTTTGGGAAATCTTGAAGAAAACTATGAGAGTTTTCTTTTTCCAGAATATGAAGTGATTATACAAAAGAAATTAAACTTGGTACAGTGCCAGTAAACAGAACACAGGCTGATGTACAAGAAAGTGCACCAGCTTCAGGATTAACCAAGCATGGGTTTAAACCCAAGCTCCATCATGCCCTATCTCTAAGACTAGACAAGTTAGTTAACCTCCCTGAGCTCCTGTTTCCTCATCTTTAAAACAAGGCTAATGATTGCCACCTCAATCCATCAATCAGCATCTAAGTAAAGAAATAGATACAGCTTCAGTATTTGCAACAGAAGGAATTTAATGCAGCGAATTGGTAGCAGTGGTGAAGATAGATATGTAGGTAACAGGTGATAGAAAGGCTGATATTTGAAGATTACTGCAATAGATAACAAAGTCAAGAGTATAAAGATCCTCTTAAGTTCACATAACCTTGCATACTTACTAAGGACCAGGAAAAATGGGAAAACTAAAAAATTAAATAATTTAGAAAAATAAAAAAACTAAGTTTGTATGACTTTAAAAAGATAAAATTAGTTGGAATAAGGTCCCCGGATGGGGTCATGAAGTAATCAGATATTAGCATCAGTGGGCAGTGGGTAATTGAAAGCATAAAGCTAGGAGGCAGTGTTGCCAGAGCTCAGGAGCCAGAGTCACCAGGAAGAATCGGGAACCATAGAGGACCCAAATAGTGGGAGCTGGAGCCGTGGAGGAGATGCAGACACTGCTGGCAGGGATGATTGAAGCCGGGAGAGAAGGAAGAAATACTCTGGTTTCCTCTTTTCACTACCTTCTAACCTTCCACAGGTCCAGCAACCTTCCTCTAGCAGGAAGCCACAGATGTGGAGCCTGGAAAAGGCAGTCTCCCAGATCAGCCCTGCTATCAAGGGCAGAGCAGGAATCAGAAGATAGACATACCTAGATGTGGCACCCTCACAAGGTGTTTGTGTGGATGCAGGACTTGTAAGATAGCTGGCACAGAATAATAGGTGCTCAAGAAATGGTAATTTTTATTTTTGAGTGCCAATGTTGTGTGATAACATTTAGAGCCACATTTTCTCATCATTTCATATCTAAATAGATGGAAGCACAAGCTGGGGCTCATGCCACTAGATTTTGCCAATAGTACTTATTTTTTTCCAAATGAGCAGCACATATGAGAAATGTGAAAAGCAGCCCTGTCCTAAAGTTTCATTGTATAAAGCAAATGTTGAGTTTCCACAGCTGCTGGCTTCAGCCTACCCTGAGGAATAGTTTTCATGAAATATTAATCTCGGAGAAAGCCACACTGGAGTAAGCTCGCACCATAATTCAAGCAGCATGTGCAAAATTTATTTAATGTTTGGCTGGGCATGGTTTTAATTAGGTGAAGTCTTCAGAATTAGAAGAAAGTGATTGAAGATGTTTAGCTAAGTCAGTCACGGAGGCTGTGGACACTCCAAGACCCTTCTCCAACTTTGGTTTATTTCTGCAGTCCCCAAACTATAAACACAAAGGAAGCTCCCATGGAATTGGATGATGGTACTGTAAGAATCAAGATGAGGCCAGCAGTAAAAACAGAAGACACCAACACCAGGAGTCCAGAGACCTCCAGTGTAACATAAAGTCAGGTGTCCATTCATGGTTCCCTAAACCAAGGTAAAGACAGAAGGGTGAGAATCCACAGGATTGTCCAAAACTTGGAAAGCAGCATACAAGATGCTTTCATCAAAGGTCCCAATTGAGTGCAAGGTGCAGAGTGTGTTATGTACCTGCTGGGTATCTTATACTTCCTGAGAGTCACTGGCATGGCATGATGTTGAATGTGAGGTAGCATCTGGGAGTGCAGAGAGGGCCAGGGACCCTCCCTGAAGATAATACAGGCATGGAGACAGGCTGGGCAGCACATACAGTAGTTGAGCCAACCTACAGGGCTTTAAAACTGGCAACAACCAGCAGCCACTAGACGGCCCCTTGGCTGATGGAACAGATAGAAAACTCAGAACTTATCTCGGTAAGACCAGGTTTTAGACATTAGGTTCTGTCCATAAATATTAGGGCCCTAGCACCAGCCTGGGGGCAGAGATTTCTGTCCCAGGAGGGACTATACGAGTCAGAACCTCAGAAAGGCAATGCTAGTTTTCAGAGACAATCAAAAGCTAGTCCTGTGAGGTAAGGCATAGGAATTAGAGATAGGCAGGAAGGCTCTCATGATCAGTCCATCAGAATTGATGCCCTAATCTCTATGCCCTCATGGGGGTCAGGGGGACCTGCAGAGTTATTTACTGCCTCAAGTCATATAAGTCCGGGCATCAAGGTGGGCTGGTCCTAGCTAGGAGGAGAGGAGGAGGAAGCCGGACTGTGCTGACCTGAGCCCAGAACACTGAGGTTATTGGGGGAGGAGTCTCTGCTTATGCTTCCCAGAGATTCCTCCAGCTCAACATGCTCTAAGTTCATTCCCCTGGCTCACCTACTTCCTCTTTTCTCTACAGTGTTCATAATATTCTGAGGATCCCAATCACTCAGGCTCAATCCTGAGGATCACCATGGATCTTTCCTCTCCCTTGCCCAAAAAATCCTACCTCCTATCCTTTCTAACTCTCCATCCCCACTGTCACTCCTAATTCAGGAATTTCCCTCCTTTCTTCCCCTCTCAACCCTAATCTCATATAGTGGTGTGATATGATTTGGCTCTGTATCCCCACCCAAATCTCATCTTGTAGCTCCCATAATCCCCATGTGTTATGGGAGGGGCCCAGTGGGAGATGATTGAATCTTGGGGATGGATCTTTCCCATGCTGTTCTGATGATAGTGAATGGGTCTCACAAGATCTGATGGTTTTAAAAATGGGAGTTTCTCTGCACAAGCCCTCTCTTTGCCTGCTGCCATCCATGTAAGATGTGACTTGCTTCTTCTTGCCTTCTGCCATGACTGTGAGGCCTCCCCAGCCATGTGGAACTGTAAGTCCAATAAACCTCTTTCTTTTGTAAATTGCCCAGTCTCTAGTGTGTCTTTATCAGCAGCGTGAAAGCAGAGTAATACATGGTGCCAGGCTGAGTATTTGGAAACAGTGTTCTAACAATGCCACTCATCTGTTCCAAAAATTGCCAAAAGATCCAGAGTGAAATTCAAACATAAGCCTGTAAATCAAAGCACTTCATGAATTCTTCCCAACCTACCTTTCCAACACAGCCCAACACAAGGCACACAGAACCACTCTCTTCTCCATTCATTTTTCACTTGGTTCTACTTCTGGGTTTTGCTCTGCTTGGCATGTGCTTTCCTGCATCACTGTATTTCCGAGTCTTACCCATCCTTCAAGGTTCATGTCACATCACCTCCTGCAAAAACATTCTCTGATCCTCTCCTGCGTGTATAATCACTCTCTCTTTTGGACTCCAGCAACCCTGTGTGCTGCTCTTTCACATTGAGTAAAAGTATGTGCTTTTCGTATGTTTCCATTGGGCTACAAACTCTTTAAAAATAAAGGCCTTATATTAGATTCACCCGCCTTGAAGGAGACATAGGGAGACCCAAAAATGTTGAGTTTGGCTAGTTTGTAGGAAATGTAACGAAGTTTGGGGGAAAAACTTTGGAAAGGTACGTTTGAATCATATTGTGGCTGCAGGGTAAGAGTTAAAAGTGCTTGGGAGTCATCTGCAGAAGTATGAAGCTAGATGAGGCAATCCTGAGAAAAAAATAGCAAACATGAAGGGAAAGTGCCCATCCCTGGAACCACAGGGAACATCAGCCTGCAAGTGTCCACTGGAAAAAAAAAATCATGGAGACTGGCAGGGAATGGCTATACAGAACAGAAGTCAATCACAACATCCATATCACACTGGGAATAAAAAGAATTTCAGCCCTGTTGGTCAGCCACTACATGCGCTTGAATAATTCTGTCTGAATCCTGTATGGCTTTTTTTTTTTTTTTCTGTAGAATTGCAAATAGGGAAGGGCATGCTGACAGACTTGTGGATCCTTAATTCAGGACATTTAAAAAGACCATTACTTGTCAACATTCTATTCCTAATCAGTGGGGCCTCCCAAGCCCAGTATACCTGAGGCGTCTATAAACGTGGAGAACTCACAGAAGTAATGCCTGACCAATGAACATACGAATGGGAACAAGGAGCATTTCTGGTCATCTGATTTATTTCTGTGTTGGCCTCCCAGTCCCAAAAGTGACTTCTAAGGTCATGACAATTATTAAAACCAGAGAATAGGCACAGGGACCTGAGGAAGTCAGCAGGAGACAAGTGGGTAATAAAACCCTGGACCTGGAAGTCTGGAAGCCCAGGGCAGCCCCCCGGCCCCACCCTGCAAGGAGCTGGTGGGAAGAAAAATTCTAGGTGGGGAGTGTGGCAGCCTTCCGGGGTGGGACCTGTGTGGCGCCCTGGGGAGATGGGCAGCTTCTACTTGAGACCTTCCTGATCATTCCTCACCAGGGGGAGCTAGTCCTGCAACCACATAGGACTGCCCTGTGTCAATTCAATTTAATTCAGCACAGGAAAAACTGCTGAGCTCCCAGGAGGTGAAAGCCCTGAGTTGGGCAGACGCTTACCTGATCAAAACAGGGAGGCCTTCCCAAGCCAGCTCTGCTAAAGGTCCCACCTGAGACCACAAGTTTCTTACACCTTATTCTAATACAATGAAAGTCCACTTACTCATTTCAAGGGTTCTAGAAATGTTTCATTCAAATTACATTTTTAAAAATATTTTTTAAATGGTAAACACAGACAAGTATGTGATACCAAATGTGAACAATCATAGACCCCGGTGGTTTACATGAGCCACAGGTTATAATATACTCATGCCCCCTTCAGAATAAAGGTTCTCCTGCTAAAACCATGAATATGTTTGAACACATGTAGATGTGTCATTAATTAGGAAGGCTGTAGTTCCAAAAAGGTCTGTTAACAGTTCAGATCCATGCAGGTCTTCTGATGCTGTAAAACTGGAACAAGTACACTATCAGTACCCTGGCCCCCTAGTGCCATTCCAAGAAGTCCCTACTTCGTTGGAATGTATCCCCTTATAAAGACATAATACTAAACTATATAGTAATATGTGATCACATAACATGTTGTATCATGATAAGTACTATTGGTAGCATTAGTACTTATTTTAATCTTAGACTGGTTGGCAGACATGAAAACGTCTGAGCAAGACTAACAGCAATGCAGGGCCACTGTATTACCGTTTCTCTTGTGGCCAATAGTGTCAGCAATGAAACTGACAACTGAAGTTGGGTTCAAAATGCCAGATTAAATATGTTTTGCAGTGTTAAAGGCTTTAAGTGATCGCTAGAGAGAAACAAACACTGAAGTTTCTGAAAAAACATTTAATAACATAATTAACCTCTTGTGATGATACAAAATAATTTTGGGAAGTATTTTCTGCCAAAGATATATGTTGGTGAATCTAAGTGAAAGAATCTGTTCCTTTCCATTAGACCTCTGATAATTAAACAATTGTTACATAGTGTTAGTGAGTCACCATTATAACCAATTCTTCCTCTGTTTATCTTTCATGTTTCTAGATCATTGAAATCACAATAGCTTGAATCTGTAAGGTACTGTTTAAAAGTGCTATAATATCCAATATCTAGTTGTTGCAATTTTCCCCATGCTGTACAGCCAATATAAAATAGAGGGGTGAACTTGATAGTAAGTATGCCATGAGGCTGCAATTGTCACCCAAAACTCTCAATTTCAAATTTCCATAACACTCTCATTGTTTTCATTAACTGTATGTTAAAAACTAAATTTATCAAACAAACATATATATATATAACAAAATGTTGGTCTGCTCTGTTATACTCATTGATATTCCACATAAGATTTCATTTGAACAGTTTTAAATCTAAAAATTTTCCAAAAATCACTGTATCATTTAATATATAGAAGAAACGCAAAATATGAAGCAGGAAAAGATGTAAGAAACAGATCTTTTTGGCTAGAAAGGCAGAAGTAGAAAAGGGTGAGAGCAAGTCAACTACAACTCCAGATATAAACTTGAGACTCAAAAACAATGCTTTTTGAATTGATCAATTAAGCATAGTGTGTCCCTTGCTCTTGGAATTGGGAGAGGGAAACCTCTGGGACTGGAGAAACAGAGAAGGCCATAGAGGAAGTTTTGTTTTCCTGATGAAAACCATTTTCCTATATGCAAATAAGAAGGCCTTTCTCTGTGGGAAGCAGGGCAGATCAAAGAGATGAAGGTCAGTGGGTAGCCCAATGTGATCATTAGGGCCAGCATAGCTGAAGTGTCAGCACAACAGAAAGAAGGCCTTCAGCAGTCCGGTTTCTGGACTTGTGGTAGAGAAAAAGTGGTGACCAGACATGTGATTCCAGGGAAGGAGGCTAAAGGGAGAGTGCAGCCTGGAAGGCAGAAGCAAAGAACAGGACACAGGAATCATTCATTCATTCATTCATTCATTGACGAAGCTCCTATTAATACAGGCATTTTATTGGCCACTGTGGTTAAGATAAATAAGCCTCAGTCAGTGTCTTCTAGAGGGAGGAGAGGTTGTTACCAAGGGGAAGCCCAAGGAGCCACAAGGATGGCAGAGGAAGGAGTCATAGGCAGCTTCCTGGAAGAGGTACCCCCAGTCTTGAAGCAGAAGTAAGAGTTAATCAAGCAGATCATAACTGAGAATGGGGGAGGAGGAGCACCTCTTAACTCAAAGAGCATGCGTGGAGAAAGACATGATTAGAGACAGAGAATTGTATAGCTGGGGAAGAGCAAGTGAACGAAAATGAGTCAGGTGCAAAGTGAAAGGAAGGGACAGTGAGGAAGGAAACTGTTGAGGAGGTTGGAGCCAGGTCACGGGAGGCCTGGTGTTTTCTGCAAGGGAGCTCAGACTCTTTCCTAGCAGCAACAGGGAGCCAATGAGGATGCTAAGCTGGGAACCTGCACTCATACTTCCCGATTCAATTTCTCCACATTATGTGCTCGTGTGGCCTCTCATAACCATTCACCATAGCCATTCATCAAGAGCAGGAACTATTTTTTTTTTTTTCATGTTTTTACCTTAACGTCTTTGGAGCATAACATAGTCCCCAGAATGCAACAGGAACTCAGCACTTATTTTTACATGAAATCAATGAATGAGCAAAGTGCCAAGTAGGGAAAGAAGAGGCTGGGGGTCAAATGCGGTGAATGAAGATGAGAGAACGCTGTCAAATACAAATGCTAAGGACTTAGAACAGAAATCCATCTGAAATGTAGCAATAAAAGTATATGTAAATATAAACAGAATCTTCATGGCCCAAGCAGTGTATATAGGAAATGGATGGAAAAACTGACCACAGATGAAGATAACCTGGAGAAGGAACTGGATTGGGATCCACTCAGGGATCTTGGTCAGAGGAAGCTCTTGAATTCTTCTTGGGAAAGGACCGTGTTAGGGATTGAATTGTGTCTTTCCCCCCTAAAAACATGAGAAAATCCTAATTTCCAACACCTCAAAATGTGTCCTTATTGGAAATAGGGTCCTTACAGATTTAATCAAATTAAGATAAAGGCAATTGGGTGGGTCTCAATCCAATCGAGCTAGTGTTCTTATAAAAAGGAAATTTCGACAAAGACACACATACACACAGCAAAGACGATGTGAAAAGTCAGAGAAGACAGCCATCAGTAGGCCAAGAATCACCTAAGACTACCAGAAGCCATGGGAGAACCCTGGAACAGATGGTTCCCTCAAGCCTTCAGAGAGGGCACAGCCCTGCTGACATCTTGATTTTGGACTTCTGGCCTCCAGAACTGTGAGACAACACATTTCTATTATTCTAAGCCACCCACTTTGTAATACTTTATTAGAGGAACCCTAGGAAATGCATACTGGCTGGCAGTTAAACAGATTAACACTTGCAGCCAACTTTGGTATTTACCTTCCCTACGTGTATTCCCTTGTCCTCCTTGCTGGTTGGGTCTTAGAAGGAACAGAGGGAAAGAAGGGAGCTGCACAGGCTCATAGATGGGGCTTCGTGCCACCCACTGGAAGGGGGGGAAAGATTCCGCTTCTCAGGAATGGTACAGGCTTTGACACTGACCTGGGTTAAATCCTAGCTCCACCATTCACCAGCTATATAGCTTTAGGCAAATGACCTGCCATTTTCAAACTTCAGTTTGAAACAGGAAATACATCTTAACATTCTAAAGAATTCTTAAGAATTATGCTGAACAAGAGATAATCTATGTAATGCACCAAGCACGATGTCTAGTGACCAGCAGGTGACCTCACAGATGTGCGCATGATTCTGAGTCATACAGCCAGAATGCCCAGGATTTTTTTTCCTTCCCTGGAAAAATCAGTCCACTGAGCATTAAAGAAACAACTAGACATGTTCTCATCAAACTGGTCATGAAGTCCTGTCATTTTTCCTTGGAGCATTCCACGAACCATTTCTCCCCATCGTCCCTTCCTTAAGTTCCCTGAATGAAAGCAACAGCTCCTAACTGGCTACCTACCTCCATTCTCTCCCCATCCTCCAATTCAGCCTTCACAGAGCCATCCACCAGAATTACCACTCTAGAGCAGGGACCGGTAGGCTACTGCTCATGCGTAAATCCAGCCCACTGCCTGTTTTTGTTTATAAAGTTTTATTGTCACATAGCAACACTCATTCATTTGCATATTGTCTATGGTTGCTTTTGCACTACAGTGGCAGAGCTGAACAGCTACGACAGACTGTAGGTCCACAAAGCTTAGAATACTTACTATCTGAGCATTTACAGAAAAAGTGTGCCAGCCCCTTGGTAACTTGCCATTCCCTCCAGTGACTTGCTTCTCATACAAAACCTACACTGAGTAGTTGGCCCCTGCCTGTCTTTCCTGGCTCGTTTCTTTTTTATTTATTTTTGACACAGGGTCTCATTCTGTCACTCAGGCTGGAATGCAGTGGCACAATCCTGGCCCACTGCAACCTCCACTTCTTGGGCTCAAGCGATTCTCCTACCTCAGTCTCCCAAGCAGCTGTGATTACAGGTGCACACCACCATGCCTGGCTAGATTTTTTTGGATTTTTAGTAGAGATGGGGTTTTGCCATGTTGGCTTGGCTGGTCTTGGGCTCAAGCGATCTGCCTGCCTTGACCTCCCACAGTGCTGGGATTATAGGCTTGAGCTTTGCTGCCCAGCCTCCTGGCTCATTTGTAGCCACCCCCCTGTGTCACCCTGGCTGATTAAGAGTCCCCCCAGAACACCACATGTTGCCTCCATCTGGAACACCACTACTTCTATCTGCATGAAAATTTTTCACATATTCTTTAAGATTATTTTTAAACATCCCTTCCTTCTGAACCCTTCCAGCCCTATTCAAGGGTCAGGCACTCCTTCCTTAGAGCTGCCTTAGCAACCTGTGACATGCTTTCAATAGACAGCATGTTGTAGATAGTAAATATGGGTCTACAGATCTTTCTCCTTCACTAGACACCACCAACTTAAACCTCTCTCATTCCCCCCCTAGAGCATCATGTTCTTGTCCAGGATAGAAGTTACCAGTTTGTAATCATCTTATATTTTATCTGTGTATTTATTTCTTGAATGCCCATCCCCTAGTAACTGTAAGCCCTGAGAAGGCAGAAACTAAGACTGTCAGAATCACCATCACTTTATTGTCACCGAGCCTGGAGCCAGCCATGTAGTAGTTCAAATTATTAAATAAGCTGATGATTGGCTAAATAAAAACTTTACACACACACACACACAGACATATAGAATCAAATACAAGTGAAAGAGAATCTAATGTATCACAGCTGTTGCTTTATGGTCACACAGGGTACTGCTTCCCAAACCCTTTTGCACCCTCCCACAACCCAGAAGGTTGGATGGGCAGAAGCAACACCGATAGCTTAGATGTGGATATCTGATGCATGTATACTGCCCTGTGCACACATTTGTGGGCATCAGTGTGCAACATGTACATAGGCCATTTCCATGACAGAAAATTCACACCCTGTGGAATAGGAATAAAGCCAAGTAAAGGATTACATAACTTCACTGAACCACATTTGTGTGGAACCATCTGGCATCCCAGCCATGCCTTTCTGGAGAAGCACTTCCTCCACTCCTTGTCTACTGAGGAAAGGTGGGGCAAGACACCTGAATCTTCTTTCCTCAAAGAAAGAGGCCCCTAAGAAGAGTGCCCTGTCTGTCCATCACACCCACACCCAGCCAAGGGACTCTGTACACGCCCACATCCAGGTGAGAGACATGGCTGGGAAGAGAGTAGGGAGGGGTCCGGCAGGGATGATCCTTCCTTGCATGCTGCAGTGTCCTACAGTATCTTCAAGCTGTCCTCCAGGAAACCTTCAAACTGGAAATGTGACTCGTGAATGATGTACTGTTTACTTTTCCTGATACCTGTGGGCTCAAGATCAAGCAAATAATTCAGCTGAGCTGCTGCTTTGTGTAGGGAAAGAAAAACATCCTGAGGCCATTTCCTGTGTGGCCTTTTGGATTCAGGATGGTGCCCTTTGGGAGAGCCCTTTCCATAAAGACCCTCTGTGAAGGTGTATGTGTTTCACTGACATGTTTCCAAGAAGAGCAAAGATGCCATTTCAAGCGAGGCAAATCTATGAAGCTGGCAGCCAAACCCTAATTCCAGCCCGGAGCCTCAGGGATATCAGCACCATGAACATGAACCAAGGTAAAGCTGAATTTCTTGTTTAAGTCAAGCTTTTAACCCTCTACAGTATCTGCCTCTGGTACGAACAAAAGAATCTTACATATGAAAACAAAGATTGTCTTTGCCCCTAGACAAAAACATCTTCTGGGATGGCTTCTGGGAGGCTCTGGGATGCAGCCTCTAAGTCTGGTAACAAAGCATTCATAGGAAATGCCAGTATTTTTCCATTATTAAGAACTTAAATGACAGTGGTCAAATCCTATAGGGTCATTCCAAGCAGAGGATTGTCACTCCAGCAAATCTTCTTACAATAGACCTTCCATTTCCTAAAAGATCTAAACAGCTCTCTGTCTCCTCTTATAGATTTGCCTTCATCCCCAACTACCTTTCCATTTGCTCAGAGAAGCAGGTGTCTCTTGTTTAGTACAAAGCTAGTGTCTCCTCCCCACAACCCCATTATGCTCTAGGTCCCCTTCCTTCCTCCTAAAACATTGGAGGAATACTGACACTCTTACCTCCAGGTATCTACACAGCAGACACCAATTCCCCATGCCTGACATGGAGCTTCAGCATGTCACGCTCTCTTGGAGAATATTTTGAAGGCAAATTCAGTGGATGATATAGTGAATGCACCCGAATTTGACATGGTCCGGATTTAATAACACGTGATAAGTCACCACTGGGCATTGTGAAGGAAATTTTCTCTGCTCCACCTGATAAATGCTGAATACTTGAAACACCTATCCAGAACTTTTTAAATGATGTCCAACTATCAACATGGAAGCCATCCAGAATATGGAGAGAAATATTAGAAATCTCTGTGGAAAAGAAAAGCAAGCATGGAGACACCTTTCCTAGCATGCATGGTCCATTTGTGGCCACTCTATAAATATGTGCTGGTCTTTTCCATCTTTAAAACACTGCCTCTACATAATACCTCTAGCTGCTGTCTTTTCTCTCATTACTTTCATAGGCAAGCTTTAGTTGCCAAAGTTTAGTATGTCCACTTCTTCACCTCACATTTGTTCATCAGCCCTCCTTATCTGTCAGACTCCTCTCACCAAGTCATCCATAGCTTCGGAATTTCCAAATCCATGGACCTTTCAGACCTCTCACTCTTCTGTATCATGTGAAGCTGTTGATCCCCCTCTCCTGGAAACTTTCCTTTTCTGCACCTCAGTCTCCTATTTCCTCCTGCCTCTCTGAACATCCCCTTCCCTGTTGACTTCTCTGGGTACTCTCCCTCCTTCCCTGAGGTCAGTGATGTAGGACCTCTACTCCCAGAAACAGTTTGACACGGGACTGGCATCCTGACAGCTGACTGAAAATCATAGGTCCATGACCTATAGCTGTTTGGCCTTCGTCAAATTACTTGCCATCTTTGTGCCTAGGTTTACTCAGCTATAAAGTAGGTAAAATAATAGTAGTCCCTCCTAACAATGGTTGTTAAGAGAATTAATGCACATAAAGTGTTTAGAACATACAGTGCACACTCAATAAACGTTAGCTATTATAATTCCTCTTCCCATACTCCCTAACCCTCCATAATCAGCTGATCCACAGCATGACTTCACTACCTTTTGTTAAAGTTTGCTTCTGGGCCAGGCACAGTAGCTCATGCCTGTAATTCTGGTGCTTTGGGGGACTGAGGCAGGAGGATCACTTGAGGCCAGGAGTTCAAAACAGCCTGATCAACATAGTGAGACCCTGCTCTACAAAAAGTTTGACAAATTAGCTGGACATGGTGGGATATGACTGTAGTCTCAGCTACTCAGGAAGCTGAAAGAGGAGGATCACCTGAGCCCAGGGGTTTAAGTTCAAGACTGCAGTGAGCTATGACTGTACTATTGCATGCCAACATGGTCACAAAGTGAGATCCTGTCTCTTAACAACAAATGAAGTTAGATTTCTTGTAAATCTTTAAGACTTCTCTCCTGAATGTCAAACCTACAGAACATCTGCCCAATAGACATCTCTCCCTGACTATCTTAATACCTCAAACTCAGCATATCTGAAACTGAGCTCATCAGCCTTCCTATAAATGCTACTCCCTCCTCCCTGTCCCTTCTCTTTCCTAATGAATAGCTTCACTATCCTTCCCACTGGCTTCCAGGCCAAAATGTCAGAATCATCCTAGACTCCTGCCCCTCCCTTACTCCCCCGTTCAGTCAGTCACCAAGTCATGTCAACTTTATTGCCAAAGGATTTCCTGAGTCTGCCCAATTATCCACCCCAATTACCAGTGTCTTATTAGGACCCCATTATTTCTCACCTAGATGATAGTAAGTCACAATAATATTAAAAATAATACTGGCCACTAGTATGACATGCCAATTACAAATAAAGCACTTCAGTAGACACTTCACATACTTCTTGGTACATAAACCTGACCACCATGCACACCATCCATAAGGGAGAAGTAGAGTCCTCTGTTTTCAGGTAAGACAGAAGCTCGGAGACATTTACTAAATAGCCCAAGTTACAAGAAGTCATTGTGTGGCTGGGAAAGAGATTGAGCTGTATCTGACTCCAAACCCCAGGCTTTTTCAACCCCTAAACAGCAATGACATGCTAACTGGTCTTCTTGCCACCTATCTTATTCTTCTCCAATATTCACTCTATTGCCAGAACAGTGTTAGAACAAAACTTTGACCTAGTGTTCTCTCCTCTGTGTGAAATCCTGCAGTAGCTCCCCACTATCTTCAAAGTAAAATTCCAATTCTCTAGCAAAGTTCTTCCAGACGTGGTTACTTTGCCCTTTCACAGACTTACTTCCTTTGTCCCCAACCTTTCTTTCTTAGAACAGCCCTGGCCTGCTCACCTGGACATGCCGGACTTCTCACCGGCCCATCTGCCTAAGCCCCACTTCTCTTCTCATCAGCCTGGATACTCCAGCTCAGCTCCTTTGATGCATGTCATCTTAGACTCACCTGCTCTCTAAGCTGAGTTTAGGTGTCCCTCTTGTGGGTGCACACAGCACCCTGTGATTGCCTCTAGTATGGCATGTTAGGGTAGTACAACATTCATTGATTGAGTATCTACCATATGCCAGAGTTTATGGTAGGCCATAGTGATTTGGGAATCAACAAGACACATGTCCTGCTTTCAGAGAACCTACTCTAACGAGAGATGGGCAGCAAAACATTGCATTACTATCTCTGATTCCCTCGTCTGGCTCCGCACTGGACTGCCGAGCTCCTTGGGCACAAAGAGTATCTTGTTCATCTCTGTTTCCAGGGTCTAGAACTGTGCCTGGCACACAGGGTATCAGTACGTGTTGGCGGCTTCAGCTGAGCAGACACACCAAGGCCACCAAGCTGTCTCTTCGAGCACAAGAGTACACCCACAGGAACACTTTTACTTTCACGTGTCTTTTTCAGACTAAATGACCAAATCATTGAGTTCCACGAGATCCTACAGTGTACCCCGCTTTGACATGCAGCAGAGTCTAACATTGGAGAATGTCCAGGCCAACCATTCCTGCCCTGTATGACTGACCCACTAGGAGATTAAGGGATCAAGACCTCACAGCAAGTGGCATTGCTAACTCCCTTCCAGTGCTCATTCTGCCCATGCTCAGATTCATAGCCACATCTCAGTGCAACAAAGAAGGATTCCACTGTCAGAGGTTGCTCAGCCAAGTGGCACTCAGGATGGGGGACCTCAGGAAAGAAGTGCACGCTTCTTCAGTAAGAGGCCCTACCTGCCCCCTCCCATGGGCTGCCACGGCCTGTCTTGTCTTGACAAGATGAGTGTGTTTGTGGAGATGCCCGGAGAAGGACAGCTTAAGGCAGCCCTTTTGATCGAGGTCCCTTGCAGGAACAAGATCCCCTGAAGTCTGTTCCCTGCAGCTACCGCTGGCCCCATCTGAGTGACAAGGGCAGGAGTGGGGAGGGCAAAAGGGGAGAGGCTTAAATTACAGCAGGTGTTGTGTAAAAAGTCTTCTTTTCCTTGCGAGTTTATGGTTGCTTATCTACTAAGCAGCATTTCCCCCTCCTCTCACCATGGAGGGCAAAATGCAGGCTGCCTTGGTGATCAAAGAGGGGGTGAGAGGAGGAAGAGAGTTGCTGAACCCCAGAACAGGGAACATCTAACTGCCCCCAGGCACAGCTTCAGACACCAGGCTAGGGGGAAGGAAAGGGGCAAAAGCAGGGAGGAAATAAATGACCATTCCTATCCCAACCACAGTGGCCCACATTATTTCACATGCTTTCTTGAAAACAGATTTTCTAAATGTATCTTTGATGACAACAACTGTTTGGAAACTGTCTGGGAGGGATAAAGGGCTGAGTCTGAGCCCTTTTAGCTGTGGGTGCGACCCTGATTCCTCCTCTAATACAGACCTCAGAGGGTGTTTGTCAGGATCCATGCAATAAAGGCACCTAAAACCTTTAGCACAGTGCCTAGCACCCACCCCAGGTTACAACTGATCTCTAGGAACCACTCCTGGGATCACTTCCCTGGAGGAAAGATGGTTTCCAGAAGACAGAATTCTCTCTATCTCCATTCCCCGATCCCTGGCTGGATGAATTCTTCCCCTGTACTGTATCTTCTCTGTCATGGCACTAATCCACCATACTGTGTGGGCTGTTTTCTTGTCTACCTCTTCCTTCAGGCCATGAACATCTTAAGGGGTAGGAATATGACTTCCATGCTAGGGCATTCTTTCACTCATCTATCACTTACTAAGTGACTCCTATGTGCCAGGGGGTCACTAAGTGGTGAATAAATGAGTAAAGCCTAAGGATGACCTATCGAAGGACCTACATCAATTGTCTAATCAATAAGCATATGCACCCATCATCTATGGGGAGCTCAATGCAATCAGAACATGAAAACAGCTTTGGGCTTAAAGAAAGGCTGCAAATGAGGATACAATTCTCAGGAAATGTATCAATCCTAATAGCTGTTGATCTGCTGGATCACAGGCTGGATTTTATGTGAAACAGACTTTAGCATCAAAACTCACTCTCTCTCTCTCTTTTCTCTTTCCTTCCCTCTGTTTCTCTTTCCTTCTCTAAGTCAGGAGAAATTTAGCAATTGCTTAGCAATTCATACGGACTTTTGGATGCTCTAAAGGTAATTGTTCAAAAACCCAGACTCTGGAGGGGCCATTCACATAGTTCATCAGCTAGGACTTTGAAAAGAAAACACAACCACCACCCACAACTTCCCAGCTCAGTTTTGTTTTTGACTGGGATTTCTTTGCTTACTAGAGACAGTGTCCGTCCCTGACCCATGGGCCCTGGTCCCACTGCCCCAGGAGGAAACAAGGCCAGCAGAGATAAGAGGCAGAGCCACTATTCAAAGAAGTCAGCACACCTGAGCTTTAAATGCCCACTCCATTGTCTAGAAACAGTACACAGACAGACTCCTGGACTGGTAAAATGTCAAAGTCACCTCCCTAGGCCCATCTCTGCTCTCCAGCCCCCACCAAATGCCTACATGTCTTCCAGTCCCTTTCTTGACCCTTACACATGCTGTTTCCTATCTGTAATGCTCTTTAATCACCAGTCCCCTCAAATTCACCAAACTCCCGCTTACACATTAAGGCTGAGCTCAGATATGCTCTTCTCTCTGACACCTTTCTTGACTCTTCTAGCAGAGACGGTGCTGGTTCCTTTAAGCTTCCAGTTCTCTGCTCAGATCTTTTATTCTATTTAACACACTCTGATGATCTATTCACATGTTCATCATATATCATGGACTGCAATCTTGATGCTACAGACCAGGTCTCCATCTTTGTGTCTCTGGCACCTGCACAGAGCTACTTATTGCACGTGTATTCCAAGTCCACACTAATACCTCAGGATTCTGCTACCACTCTAGTCTGAGACCAAATGCCCTTTACAGCGCTAAATGGGGTTTCACACAGAGTCGAACGACAGAGTACATTTCACAGAGAATACAGCTCAAGGCATAAACAGGGCAAAGTGTATCTCCCTAGAACTAGACACACAAAGCAGGGGCCAGCTTCATTAGAAGTCTGCTGCAGGTCAGTTAAAAGGTGCTACCCAAAGTGGCAGCCAACAAGATATGACACCAGAGGCCTCGAGACCTGGCACCAAGCCTGACATCCCCCTGACCTTCCCACCCTGGGCTCGTTTATCTTCTGTACCGAGCTATAAAAGCCTCAGTATAAATACAAGTGATGCCCAGAGATCTCGGGTCTTTTACTCCAGCTATTAATATCCTGAAGGAATTTGTTTCTCAGGTCACCCAGCTAGTGACAGGAGAGGGAATCGTGCCAGGAGACAGTAAGAGTCTGGTGTCTGAAGGGGCAGGCAGTGCTATAGGGCAGTGGTTCCCAACCTTTTTGGCTTCAGGGACCAGTTTCCTAGAAAACAATTTTTCCATGGATAGGGGGAGATAGTTTCAGGATGAAATGTTTCCACCTCAGATCATCAAACATTAGCTTCTCATAAGGAGTGCACAACCTAGATCCTTCACACATGCAGTTCACAGTAGGGTTTGCACTCCCATGAGAATCCAATGCAGCCGCTGATCTGACAGGAGGTGGAGCTCAGGCGATGGCCCTGTTCCTAAAAGGCCAGGGACCAGCCAAGGGGTTTGAGGACCCTGCTATGGGGATCTGAAGAGTCTTGGATGTCAATGGGCAGGAAAGTTCTCACCCTACTCCACCCTCAAAAGCAGCACTTACTAGAGTGTTTCCCTGGCCCCTAACAAAACCACAAGGCTTTACACGCGCCAGGTGACCTCATCCCACTGCAGTTTTGGAGACAACCTGCCAAAACAAGCAAACTCAGGGGGATTACAGCTGTGCCGGACAGCTGTGGAGGAAGCCAGAGTACACAAAAGTGCAGGAATTTGTGTAAGGCAGTCTAGCCCACAGAGCAAGTGGTCCAGGGACTAGCAAGGAGTGGGCTTTCAAAGCCAAGGCTGCATTAGAAGCAACAAAAGATTCCAAGTTAGTTTGGTGATCAGTTGTAACCAAGTATCCAGTGTCAAACACAACTTACCTAGAGGGTCAGTGAGTGGCTCCAAATCTGCTTCTCCAACACCCCATAAGGCTCATTAAATTCCCTCAGCCAGTTTTACCTTCAACAGATAAATGAGCCTTACAATATGTGGAAAGAAGTTGTACTCTGCACCTGATCACGTATAAGGTGGAAGACTCAGCTGGTGGAATTTATCCATCCATCCCTCATTCATCAATTGGTTTCACCAATTTTTATACACTAGGTACACATTGCAAAGGGCATATGCTTGGTAGGAACAAAGCTGAGGTCACAGAGTTTCTGACCCCAAGCCTGTAGCTCTTTCTTCAGGCAGGTGTATGTTGACTCCATCCCCCCATCCCAAAAGAGTTAATACTCTTCTAGCCCTGACTATGTACACTTACGCTCAATTTAGCATCAAGATCAGTGGTGCTGGGAACTAACCCCAAAGTCCTGCCCCTCTGTGGCTGGAGGCAGGGCAAGGAGGCAAGGAAAGAAACAAGAGTTGTAAAAATAATGGCACAGTCTTAAATCACAGCATGATGCAGGTGGAAAACCCAATGGACTTAGGCTGTCTTTAATACACTTAATAAACCTTATCTCACATTAGTTGGGCCCTTACTATATGCCAAGCACTGGGCTAAGCCCTTTACCTGCATAGTGTGAAGAGTATGTGTTCTAAAATCCAGATGTCTGTGTGAATCTTGACCCTACTACTCATTAGCTATGTGACTTTGAGCAACTGCTTAGCCTCTCCGTGCCTGTTTCTTTGTTTGGAAAATAGGGCAATACCAGTAGTAACTGTAGAGGACATTATAGGGTTTAAATGAGTAAAAACGTATAAAATGCTAAACTTGAACCATGTCCTGGAGTTAGGTAGGCACTCAGTATTAAGATGAATGATTATTATTCCATTAGTTAGTCATACTCATCTGCAGAGAAGGCAGGCATTTCTTCTTACCAAGAAGGCTTTGACAGACTGAGCCAACTTGACCAAGATTAAGTAATTAACTTTTAACAGAGTTAATAAGTGGCAGAACTGGGATTTGAACACAAGCAGCCAGACTCCAAGGCCTGAAATCTTAGCCATCACTGTGAGCATGGAAGGCACTGAGCTAGATTCTAAGTATGTAAGACCAGGGGAGAGATAAACAAAATACTACCAGAGAGATGTATTTAAAAAAAAGTAGTGGGGAGAGAGGCTGAGGCTGAGGCTTTTCCCCAATTGCGGAAGGGCAGGGAGCAACAAAACTGTCTGTAGGAACTGAAGAATGATGGGTAAAGACCCAAAAGGAGACTTGTCCTCTAGTCTCAAAGAATGATTGTCAGCCAAGGAAGAAGAAGGGCATTCCAAAAAGTCAGGAGCTAGAATACCAAAAGAATAGTGGGTTGGAGGGAAACGAGGAATATTGAGGAAGTGGCATAAGATGAGTCCAACTGTGAAGGGCCATGTGTACAAGGTCGGGGGTTACATTTTATTCTGTAAAGAGTGATTTTCAAATCTTAATCAATTCCAATACCTTCTGTTAGCAATGGGGGACCAACAAGGGTATTTAGGCGACATAGTAGTATGACCTATTATGGATTTAGCAACAGAATTCTGGCACTGGAATGGAGGGAAAGACAGGAACAGAAGGGGGTATAATCAGCCAAACTAGAGCAGATAAAAGGACGAGAGCTGGAAATAATAGCAGTCTTCATCAAGTGATACATTAAACCTGGGCTTCTCAACCTCAGCACTATTAACAGTTTAGGCAAGATAATTCTTAATGGCTGGAACCAAAGTGGGGCAGGGGAGCAAAGGTCTTGTGCAATACAGGATATTTGGCAGCATCCCTGGCCTCTACCCATCAGATGAACAAGATACTCCTCTACTTACATCATGATACCCAAATATGTCTACAGATATTGCTAGATGTCACCTGGGAAGCAAAATCAAAATTTCCATTGAAAACCATGGTTTTAAGCCCTAGCATCCCTTTTTTGTAGGAAATGCAGCTAAGAAAGGTACAGAAAGGCCCCAGCCAGTATTCACGCTGGGGGTCTCACTCCAGGGCCTGGGCTCTTGGCCACTGGGCTTGGCTGCCTTTGTGGAAAGGAGATTCAAGCCAGCCTTCTGAACAGAATTACAGATTTTGTGACAGACTGGATGACAAGAAGGGGTTGAAAGAATAAGGTTCAAAGGTGAAACCCCAGTGCTTGCTGCTGAACTCAGAGGACAGTAGTACTAAATAAGTAGCTTGGGTTTGAACAGAATCAAGGTGTATTCGGTCAAAAAGGGAAAAGTCTGGTGCCCTGTACTAGGAGCAAGGAGGTGGGGGGTGGTTCTTGCTCAGACTGAACAGAGGAATCTTCCGTAGGGCTGGACTTGAAGTGTGTGTGTGGTATAGACCAGCTAGGACCTGAATCCTGGCTGGGCCCTTTAGCTGTGTGGCTCCAACTCATTGTGCCCGTGTGTGAAATAGGTGTAAGAGTCCCTAGGCATAGGCTTGATATGAGAACTCAGGCAGTTAATAAGAGCAACATGGCAAGCCAACACAGCACGATGTGGCCGGCACTCCTCTCCTTCCAGGACATCCTCGTTTCCTCCATGCCCGAAATGTGCTCCGTATTTCGTGCCAACACCTCCCCCTACACCGCAATCGTAGGGGTGGGGACCCCCACGTAGGCGCCCCAGATAGAGGGGCCTGGACTGTCTGCCCGCACTCTCCACCAGCAGAGCGTCCCACTGAGACTTTAGGGGGCGCCAACAGCCTTCCTCTCCCCAATCCACTCTACTTTCGGGGTTCTGGGGGTCGCCAAATGCGCGCAGCGAGCTGGATGCCTCCGAAACGAACCAGGTAAATAGTCCACGGTGCAGCACGTACATTTCTGGCAGGTCTGTGCCCGGCAGGCTCGGGATCGAAGCCAGTCAGGCTCAGCCCAGCTCCTAGAAGCGCAGGAGGAGAGAGCCTTAGAATTGGGAGTGACCTGCTCTCCGACGCCGGGCTGCAGAGGCAGGGAGCTGAGAGTCGTTTTATCCAGAAAGAAGTAGGGGGCGAGAGAAGCAACAGGAAAGTGGGAGGAAGAGAAAGCAAAAAAGAAAGCGCTGGGAAGCAGAGTTCCCTGTGGGACCCAGCCTACAACACCTGGGCAGAGGCTTGGGAACAATGCAGCGGCTTCAGGTCAGAAGTGCTCTGGGTGTTTCCGAAAAGGGGGCGCTCCGGAGAAGCCGGAGCCCGCTGGGGATGCGGGGCACTTCAGAGCCCAGGGTGCGCTCTTGGGCGCCGCTTACCTTCGCCGGGGCCCCGGCGCGCACTTCCGGGGACTGCGCTCGCGGCGTGCGGGGCCGAGCAGATGAACCCGGAGCCGATCACCGAGAGGCGGACGCGACAAAGCGCTGCCCGGGGCTTGGGCCGGCACCAGCGCCTCGGAAAGAAATCCCGGCGGAGGGGCCGCCTGGGCCAGGGCTGGCCTGGGAACTTAGGGTCCCGGCCTGGATGTTCACGGGCCGCCGCGCCAAGCCCCGCAGAAGCTGGAGGAGCACGAGTCAGTGGGAGGAAAAGGTTGTCTCATTTCCTTCGATCTCCCCCCTCCTCCACCCGCTTGGCTCCGGACCTGCCCTCCCTCTCCCCCGCCCCCTTCTGCAAGCCAGCGGCCCATGTGGGCGCCCGCAAGACGCGAAACCTGAACGGCTGCAGCGTGCGGCACCTCCCTCCGCGCCAAGTTAGTTCACGCTCCCAACTCCCGCCTGCCTCCCCGCGCTGCCCCTGCAGGGCCGTGGAGGTTCCCCATCGGCCGTCCACACTCTATCCCAGTCCTCCAGCCGTTCCCCCTGCGGGGACGACCCCAGATTTGAAAGCAGACCTCCAAGCCCCTGCCAGCATCCATCCTCTCATTCCTGTCCCGTCGCCTGCTTTGAGCCTGTATTAAACCACTCAACTCAGACAGGAAATAACCACTTACTTTGTTAAATTTGATCACCTTTTTTTTTTCTGAGTGGGAAGTTAAAGCCTGATGCATAATCTCGAAGGAATGTTCATTTTTATCGGAAGAAATGCAGCTGAGGCCTCTGTTTGGCCTTTCTCTTTCAGGGTTGGAGTTTTGTTTGTTAAAATCAATAAGTATGTATTGAGTGATAGGCGCTGAGCTGGGCGCTGAAAACACAGACACAAGCAGAGGGGCACCCTGTTCCTAGGAAATCGTCATAAGGGAGAGTGCAGGAAGAGAGCAGGTTCCAGGATGCAGTGATCTATTAAGAGATGGGTCACAGAGTGAAAGAGACTTCTACACAGTCAAAATAAAAGCATGGACAGAGGGAAGACGGGATGAGAAAACCCTCAGGAGGCGGTCTAGCAAAGAACACAGCCAGGGCAGCCAGTGGCAGTGAGGCACAGGGAGGAAAATGTTGCGCCATTCTGTTAGGAATGGAGAGGAGCTGCTAGAAGCAGCGGGGTGGAACTGACAAGATCTGAAGACCGAGGGCCGGACAGGGAGAAGATGAGGAGAGAATGAAGGAGAGCATAACTCCCAGGCCTTTGTCTAGAGTAGTCAGTGACCAAGTGGATGAACAGAATCCCAGAGTACCTTCTGGAGCTGCTATTCCAAGTGTGGTCCAGAGACTGGCAGTATTAACACCACATGGAAGCTTTTTGGAAATGAAGACACTCGGGCCACACTTGAACCACTGGATTAGAATCTGCAGTTTAACAAGATCCCTAGATGATTCAAATGTGCATTAGAATTTGGAAGCACTGCCCGCTGACTGTATATTAGACTATGGAGCCCTGGGGAGCTTTAAAAACCAATAGGAGGCCCCAGCTCCACCCTCGCAAATACTTCTTTAATTGCTGGGGGTGGAGCTCCCGCATCAGTATTTTTCAATTGTTCTCAAGATGATCTCATACAGCCAGAGATGAGAACCACTGTTTTAGATGTACTCAAGAGCTACTTTATTTTACCTTGAAATGCTGCTCTTCAGAAACGAAAGCAACACCTATCTGTAGATGAAGATTTAAAGACAAGTTATCCCAGTCTCATACGGAGGCAGCTGGTCTGGTAGTAAGGGCCCTTGTTTCCTCAACTAATCAGGGAACACGGTTCTAGCCTCAGACAGCACTAAATTACTCTCTGAACTTGAGTAAGTACTCCCCTCTGTTTTCTTATCTGTAAAAAGAATACACACTTGCCTGACTCCAAATTCCACACTCTGGCATGCAAGGTGCCATCATCAGAGCTCCCCCTAACTCTCCAGCTTTCCAGCAGGCAGATGGAGAGGCAGTGTTGAGAAGCGGGGTTTCCTGATGTAATACTACATGTGTCAGCCCAGGTCACAGCCATGTATGAATATCATAGGTTAGAGGTTTGTGTGCCGACCACAGAAGCATCCCTACATGAAGGCCAACATTGAGATAAATGACTATTTAAGGATCCTACAGGGGTAGATTCTCCCAGGAGCTATGTCAGGGGACCTATGGGTTATGACTGCACCTTGGAAAGAAACCCCTCAAAGCTACTAACTCCATGCTTGCATGCACTTGTGTGTTCATGTGTGTGTGTGTGCTTTTAATGAGAGCTTCTTAGATACCAAACTCTATGCCAGTCCTTTTCACGTACATTTCTTTTAATCAACACAACATCTTGATTGGTTAAGCATTTTTGTTCTTATTTTATAAATAAGAAAACTGGAACAACATGAAGATCTGTTCATCTCTGTAGCCCAAGTTTCTTAAGTGTGCATTCTATTGCATCATTGTTCATGTCCACCACCCCACCGACCCCCATTCTATGGAGGGGAGAATCCTCATTTCAAGTCTCATTCACTTGTTATGGTTACAAGTCACCAAAACTCTCTATGTCTCATTTTCCTACCTGCAAAATAAGTTGCCTTTGGTTGCTCTTTTCTGAAGGTACTGTGTGTGGCTTGACAGTCTAGGCCGAGAGGAAAGGAAGGGAGATAACCCATAGACTGTTAAGAGAAACTGAAAACACTGGGGTGATTTATTCCAAGATGAGAGGACCCACTCAGCACAACTATTATAAAAGAGAGAAATAGCTGTTTTCCATTTTTAGGGAGACATATTTACAGAACAGTGCTAAATATGAATTAAGACTTTAGGTCAGATGTGAGAAAGGGGCATTAAGCCTCTGCTAGACTAGGGCAGTTGCTCAAAGGCTACCTTCTGAAGCTGCCCATCCTGGTCTCATAGGGTCTGCTGCATGGGCCTTCAGGGTGGAGGTGGTCAGGAAACACAGGAGAGGTTGGAATGCACAGGCTGATACAGGAAGGGCAGAGTAATAGGGAGTCCCAGGCACAGTGTACAGCTCTAGATCTAACCAGAGATGAAGAATTAGAGGAAGAGAAGGGTTCCCAGGAAACCAGGATCTGCAGCTCAGAATCTCAAGTAACAACTTCATGCCTGATTCCAGGCCCAAGGCTGAGAGCTGGGGCTCTCAGTGTGAGCAGCCTTGCAGATGTGGGCAGGTAATGCCAGCAGAGTGTGCAGGGCTCCCATGGCACTGGTGGTCAGAGCAGGGAACAACCACCCACCCACCCCCGCACTGAAGTTGTGGCCAACAGAACATCCAGTTCATGGAAAAGGTTTAGAAGCCAGGGCCCCTTTGGTTAATACAAAGAAGATGTGAGAGTTTTAATGCTCAGTGAGTGGAGGCTGTGGCATTCCTTCAGTGCACAAATGTCGTGATGACAAGATTTGATAGGAGGATCGTGTTCCATCCATGTCACGGCTGAGCCCCATTAATCAGCTACTGTTTGACAAGACTCCAGGCACATTCCTGCTGCTTCTGCTTCCAAAACTCCATCTGCATTTGCATGGCAGTAATTTGATGATTTTGCACAAAGCTCATTGTGGGAAATATTTACCAGTTTTTGCCTCAAACGAGCAGAAATACAACCTCAGACTTTGATTACCCCCATTTTACTGATGAGCAAACTAAAGCACAACACCCAAAGGCAGCCAAAAACAAAAACAAACTGAGTCACCAGCTAAGGTGAAACCCTTAGACTCCTATGGTTTACCCAAAAATGATGAGCTGCTAAAGGTACCACAAGATGCTTGCAATGAGAATATGTCCAGATTTGTCCTCACCCAAAATCATCTGGCACTGTGTAACTTGTGTGTTACACAGTTCAGCTTAACTGTCATTTCCTGGAGACTGCCTGCCCTTCACAGAGAACTGTCCTAGATACCATTAGCAACCTTGCTGCACGATGTACTCAGCTCTCACCTGGGGCATGTTCTGAAATCACAAGCTGGGCTCCAGACCAAACCAATTGAATCAGAATCGCTAGGAGTGGGGCTTTTTATTTAAACTTTTGCAGGTGATTATAATGTGCGGTTAGGATTGAAAGCTACTCCTGTAGGAAATGCAGAGACAAAATCCAGGTCCTCAAAGATAAGAAGTTTATAAAACAGGTAAGGAACTCAATTTAGATCATTCACTAATGATTTTCAAAAGTCACCCGGAAAAGGAAAACATCAAAATTGCTCTCCTATGTGCAGAGCATTAAGACAATGCCAAACGGACAAAAATCCCTGGACTTTTCTCTGCCATAAGTCAGTGAAATCATCCCCATGTGGTAGGATGTGGGGATTTTCCTACCCCACAAGGTAGGAAATCTGGTTTTGTCCCAAGAAAGTACAAATGATTGAAACCAGAATCCTTGCCTGCTTCTACTATGGCACTGCTATTTACAAGAAGCCTTCAAACTTCCAGCTCTTATTAATTCCAGAAGTAGTAAATGATCTCCAGGAGTGATGGAGCAAGGCAGGCATGTAAACTGAATAATAAAAGACAAAGGAAATTGCCTCATGGCCTGATGAGAGGCTAATGGATGTGCAGACAGAGACACCAATGTGTCACCATTAATGATGTCACTTTAGGAAAATCAGGAGGCCGAAAATTTTTTTTCAAGCTTTGCCCTACAGTCATTTCCTATCTATTCATCTTAACAAAAGTGAACTTGAAAAGAAAATGTATACTTGTTTAAAATGTTAGTTTGGGGAAATGATTACAACCTTTCTCTTTCTCTCTTTCTCTCTCTTTCTCTCTCTCTCTCTCTCTCGTCTCACTTTTGCTATTACATTCCCTGGCAAAGTAATGGGACTTCTGTTAAGATCCATGGATGGTCATTAACCAAGTGGCATTTACATTCATTCATTCCACGACAGCCTGCTGAAATGAAACTAGTCATTTGATAGTATTAGCTACTAACATCGCCTAGACACCAAAGGTCAAAGAATGCAGCATGCCTTATTTATAGTCCAACCTTTCGCCAACTTTTTATAAGGTCTA
>NW_016107714.1:1782538-1792249 GCF_001604975.1 Cebus imitator
AAACTCCGTATTTGTTTTTTTTTTCAGAAAGAAAGTTTTACCTGTATGAAGGAATATGAGATGATGCTAGGAGCACAAGGAAGTTGTTTAAAAGAATTTTTCAGGGAACCAAAACCTCCAGGGAATATAAGTCATGCAAGTAAATTTCCACATGTTCTATCTAATCACTTCTCTCACGTTTTTAAATGTGTTATGTGCCCTAAAATGATAAACAATGAATAAAAAGCATCAATTAAGTATCCTCTTTATCTGTTCTGTTGTGGAGTGGGGGTTTATCTCATTGAATTATTTCCTCACAGGCCCTAGTCAGAAGAATAGAGATTTAAATACCCTTGGATCAAACACTTTATCTTGCTTGGGGTAACAGAGCGGAAATCAAAATATTTCTCTAGCCAGTTGCTGCTGCCCAATATAACATGTCTTCTGATTAATTATAGGTTTTTAATCAAACGTATTCCCCTTTTAAACCATAAACATAGCTTAGTATAAATTTTGGTTCTTTTTTTCCCCCGTTTTTTATAGGAAATTCTCATGCCAAGGCTGACACCTCCTCTACTTTTTTCATCTTGACAAACAAGGTTAAATAAGCATAAGCAGAACTTAAACAAATCATCCATATACATCACTGTCTTTCTAACCAACAGGAAGCCTCTATAAAAACGAGAGATTTCAATTATAAAAATTTACACAATGGAACTATGAAACATGCCTAGAGAAAAGGCTAATAGTTGTTCTTTAAGAAAATTCAAGTTAGATCCTAAGACACAATATACATGGGCCCCAAAAAGTTGTCAATAGATAAATATTTTAAAAATAAGATACTCAAGCCTGTAATCCCAGCACTTTGGGAGGCCGAGGCGGGTGGATTACAAGGTCAAGAGATCGAGACCATCCTGGTCAACATGGTGAAACCCTGTCTCTACTAAAAATAGAAAAAATTAGCTGGGCATGGTGGTGCGTGCCTGTAATCCCAGCTACTCAGGAGGCTGAGGCAGGAGAATTGCCTGAACCCAGAAGGCGAAGGTTGCGATGAGCCGAGATCGCGCCATTGCACTCCAGCCTGGGTAACAAGAGCGAAACTCTGCCCCCCCACAAAAAATAAATAAGATAAATCTGTTTACTTTTATATTGAAAATACCATTGATTCTCATTATAAAATTGAGATTCCCATTACACTTTAATCTCATGACATGTTTGAAAATTACCCTGCATGTCTAGAAAACTATACATTTTTAGAGAAAAAGGATACAGGAGAGTTTGGAATAAAGGTTAAATGTTGAGTTAAATTAGGTCAACGTCATAGCATACCTGAACTGGACACTATGGAGCCCTGTTTCAGGGTTCCATTATGAGACTACCTGCAACTCTTCCAAATTCCCCAAAGACTTATTTTCTGTAACTCTATGAAAGGTGTGAACCCAAGAAATTGAGAATGATTTGGTCTGAAAGATAAAAAACACAGGACAGAGAGCACATTTTACCAAGCTCTTAATCTCCTTGAAGAGTGTACACTAACCAGAACAGATTATTGAGGGGGGTCCAAACTTGTGAAACTTCCATAGTGCATGCATTTAATCCATTCTTTGATTCTAGATTTCATGGTTGCGAGTTCTGGAACACAGTGTCCTTATGCACAGCTATGCTAGATCTAATCAAACCAACTGGAAGGCAGTGTGTTCATGTCCCCAGTGCCCAGATTGGAGTGATTTCCATTTCTAAACTAGTGTCTGCAACCAGCAACCAGTCAGCCTCCTGCATCTGGACACGGCTGATGGAGTTTGGGATCTACTGTAGATGTAAATGAGGAATCTAAGATTGTTATCCTAACAGAAGAAGAGCTAATAAATGAAAGGCTAATTCACTTGCTTCATTTTTAGTCCACACTGGGAATCTGTTAAATTAGCAGGTTTGATTAATGTATTAACAATACAATACTCTTGATTATTTTAAATGGCTTGCTATACTTTCCAGAAACATAAGGTTTACTTGTCATGAGATATGCAGGGCAACAGAGCTTCCTGTGACTTCAAACTCCATGGGAACATGGGAAGTTTGGTTTGGGGAGGCTCTTCTCTGTGCCAAATCCCCTGCTTGCCAGACCTTTCCTCCTCATCCTTATTTCCTCTCTCCTTGTCTTTAATCTTCCCACTGCCTCCTTCTCCTGCCTTGAACATACCTGAACCTCCCCCATGTTTATGTTAATAATATATTATTATGAGATAATTAAAACAAATAATTATTACTGGTCAATAATTATCAAATAATTTTAATAATAAATGATATTATTTAATATTAATATTAAATAATAATTATTATTAGATGATAATAAATAAATATTAAACCTTCAAGATTCTGGAACCATTTCTAGATATCTTTCTTTTTTAATTTTAATTTTATTATTTTTGAGGTACAGGTGATTTTTGGTTACATGGATAAATTCTTTACTGGTGATTTCTGAGATGTTAGTGCACCTTTCACCTGGGCGGTATACACTGTACCCAATATGTAGTCTTTTATCCCTCACCTCCCTCCTGACCTTCCCCCTCAAGTCTCCAAAGTTTATTATATCATTCTTATGCATTTGCATCCTCATAGCTTAGCTCTCATTCATAAGTGAGAGCACACAGTATTTGGTTTTCTATTCCTGAGTTACTTAGAATAGGCCAGGTGTGGTGGCTCACGCCTGTAATCCCAGCACTTTGGGAGTCCAAGGTGAGCAGATCACCTGAGGTCAGGAGTTTGAGATCAGCCTGGCCAACATGGTGAAACCCCATCTCTACTAAAAATGCAAAACTTAGCTGGGCATGGTGGCAGGCTCCTGTAATTCCAGCTACTTGGGAGGCTGAGGCAGGAGAATTGCTTGAACCTGGCAGGCAGAGGCTGCAGCGAGCTGAGATCGTCCCATTGCACTCTAGCCTGGGAGACAAGAGCAAAACTCCATCTCAAAGAAAAAAAAAAAAAGAAAGAAAAATGGCTTCCAGCTCCATCCAAGTTGCTGCAAAAGACATTATTCTGCATTATTCTGTCCCTTTTTATGGCTGAGTAGTATTCCATGGTGTATATACACCACATTTTCTTCATTCACTGGTTGGTTGATGGGCACTTAAATATGCAAGTTATGGAGCTATGGTTCCATACCTTTGCAGTTGCAAATTCTGCTGCTATAAACATGCGTTACATGTGTCTTTCTTACATAATGACTTCTTTTCCTTTGAGCAGATAACCAGTCATGGGATTGCTGGATCAAATGGTAGTTCTACTTTTAGAACCTTTAAGGAATCTCCATGCTGTTTTCCACAGTAGTTGTACGAATTTACATTCCCACCAGTAGTGTAAAAGTGTTCCCTTTTCATCACATCCATGCCAACATATATTGTTTTTGACTTCTTAATTATTTAATGTTAATTTAATATTTTAATAATTTTTAATTATCTCTAGATATTTTTCTTTATATTTAATTCTTTTCATAACCAAAATTCTCAAACAAATGGTATTCACTCACCTCACTTTCTTAATCCCCTTCAATCCTCAGCTCATGGTGGTCTGGATTTTGTCCCGAACATGCCACTAAACCTGCCCTCATTAAAGTCCCCCTTGGCTGCCTCCCGTTACTGTTCTTCATCTCTCTGCAGTACTTGCCACTGTAGCCACGTCCTTCTTCACACCTCCTCCTCCTTTTACTTCCACGCTTCTCCATTTCCTAGATCCCCACCTACCTTTGTGATCATTTCTCCTCTGTGACCTTCTTTAACTACCTTTGCTCAGCAAACAGACACATCTGGTTCACATTGCTAAAATGCTTCAGGGGTTGCCCATCTCTTAAAAGATAAAATCAGGTCTCCTTAGCATGGGATCAACATCCTCAGGGTCAGCCCCTGCATATCTCTCCCAGCCATTCAGTACCAGCCCATCCTATGCTTCAGCTATGTCAACCTTTTTGCAGTCACAAACATGTTATGCTATTTCACGCTTCTGTACCTTTGTACAGAATGTTCTTGACTCCACCCCCATCCTCCACTAAAGAATTCTAGCTCATCTTTTAAGACTGAGGACAAGGGTGAGCAATTCTGGGAAGCTTTGTCTCCCCCCAAACAGTGGTAGCAACCCCACCTGGGTCCCAGGCATCTGTGACACATTTTCACTGTAGAGCTCTGCACCCTGTTACCTCTCCTGGATCGAGTCTTATGAGAGCAATAGGTTTGCTTCTCTCTCTCTGTCTCAAGTTTGCACACCACATCTACCACATGATTAGGGCACAAGAAATGCACCCTTCTTTTATTTCTCTGATTTAGTATAATTTGTCCTGAGCTTTCTATTCAATTCATAGAAAATTTTCATTTCAGTTACTACTGGGAAATGTCCCTTCCCAGAGTCAGGTGGAAGTCCAGGGTCAGATGGAGGTGGATGATGCAGAGCATGCAAAGAGTTTCTGTCTACCTGGTCACCACATCCAGGCCTGTTGTCCAAAATACCATGGAGCCCTGAGACAAGTTCTTTTAAGGCTTGGGCCTAGGGCTTCTTTTCACAGAGATTCTTAAGGTCACAGCCCTTGATGTTTAGATAGTTCGACCCCACCCCTCAGCTGCCCTCATTGTTGGTGCTGTTGAAAAGCAAGGTCCAGATGAGCATGCTTCAAGGCCACCCCAGTGACTGTTCTTTCTCTCATATCCAGGGACTCCCTTAGTCTCCAGTCAGGATGCGTACCTTCAGAAAGACAAAGCTCCCACTCCTGCCCATCACGAAGCAGCACGATTCTCCTCAAGGTGCAAAGGGAGCTGAAACAAAAACAGAAATAGGGATGTCTCCTCCTGTTTTCAGCCCTGCAACAACCAGCTCTGAAAGACAAGGGCATGACAGGGTCTTGCTACCTTTTTGAGGCAAAGAGTACCCTCAGTGAAGAAGCCAAGACACAAGTAAGTATCTCAAGAAATTACTCTGCCATATAACCACCCATGAATTTCTTTCATTACTTAATTAAAAGCAGAAATGGCCATGAAAAACATAAATGGAATTGCTCTCCCAAAGAAAGACACCTCTACCTGGCAGCCCTCCTCTCTCAGCCTAATCCTTCTCCTTCCTTCACCAAGGAGCAAGCCCTAAAGCATCTGGGATTCCCTGTCTGTGGCCCGGGAACACTACTCACATGGCCGAGTTTATTTGAGCTGCTGACTTGGGCTGCTGACGCAGGGTATTTGCAGCAGCTGCACTAACCCACTTTTTCTCATGGATGATTTTAATCTCTTTAATTTTTGCCCAGCCTGTGAGAAAACTGAAAGCGTGGTTGGGAGGGGGCGGGAGATAGAAGTTACAGGTCATGAGCTGAGTGGCAGCTAAATCCTGTGGGAGGAAGCTAACGCGAGTGTAATCCTTTCAGGAAAACAAGTATTACTGGAGAGGAGAAAGCTGCCAATGAAACTTTGTTCCAAGAATAAATAGCACATTTTCCCTCAGTGTTTGCTTTTCTCTCTTTGATCCCCTTGAAGCCCTCTGGAAATGCCTGGCCAGCAATTTTTCTCCCCTCTGAGGCTGGGGAGAAGGAGCCACAAGCACTCACTTGAGATTCCTCAAATGAAGGCATACATAGGGGCTCCCGGGCAATGCTGGAGTCATGAGGCCTGTGGAAGCCCCGGATCCAGACATCGGCATGAAGTTTAATTACCGCAAATATGCCACGGTGTTTCCAAACATGCTGTCATCACGGCCCAGAAGTCGTTTAGAAGGGAATAATAATAGATAGGGTATATCTGACTAAAGCCACTGGGAGCCATGGGAGTCTGAAAATGGAAAAGGAAAGGCAAAGGCAAAGCTTGAGTGGGTTAATGTTTAGCTTTGGTCCCAAGCAAAATAAATGCCTGCACACAGTGAGGCTGACAAGAGCATGCCCTCACCGTGGGGAGTTCATGACTCAAGCGCTCTAGAAACCACAGTCCTTAGTTACTCACATAGTTTCCCCTTCTTTTCCCAAAGAGTTTCATTCTAAGGGAGTTGCAGGCAGGGCAATGCCAGTGAAAGATGAAAGCCATGGCATCAGACAGACTTGCCTTCAGTTTTGGTTTTCTCACTTATTACTTGTACTAAGTATGACAAGCTAAGTACAGTACTCGGCGTCCTCATCTGTCACATGGGAATAATACTTCTCTTACAGGATGGTGATGAAGAATATATGAGATGATGGATGTAAACACTTAGCATCATACTTGACTCTGAGTGTTCAAATGTCAATTCCCTTCCACCACTGCCTCCCCATAGCATCATTCAAATCAGAAAACACTTACTAAGCACTGATTCACGGAAAGACTTACAGCAGGCTTATGCAGGAAGCCAAGTATAAAACCCACTCAATAAGAAATGACATTTGAAATGAGGATTCAAGCCTGAAAAGTGTCGAATAACAGGCAAATGTGATGTCATAAAACTGCACATGAGGCACTGATCAATGGCCAGTCCTGACAGTCTGTCTTAGGAGTCCCCTAGAGAGTTGAGATAGCTAAGAAAAGCTTTGTGGAGAGGGCTGGGCTTACTCTGGACAGAGCAGCAAGGAACAACTAGGAAAAAGCCAATAGACTTATTTGACTTAACTAAGTACACCTTAAGGGATTTGGGGAAGATATCTGGAAAGGAAATTGGAAATTTTCCTGAGTTAAAGATGATGAAAAATTCTCCATCACTCTCCCCTTTAAGAGATAGAGTCTATGTCTCTTCCTGAATCTGGGCAGATTCAGCAGCTGCTTAACAAATAGGATGTGGCAGGAATGATGCTGTGCGGGTTTCAGACCTAGCCTTGGAGAGAGCTGGTAGCTTTTGCTTCCTGCTTCTGGCTACTTCTGCTCTGTAGACACTGCCTCTTAGAATCAAGCCATCATGCTGTGAAAAATCCAAGCATGGGTTTTTCGCAAATGGAAAAGCCATATTGGACTCTTCAATCAAAAGCCCAGCTGAGCTCCCATCCAACAGACAGTCATAAGAACAATCATGTGAGTGATCCGTCTTGTATATTCCAACCCAGTCAAGCCCCCAGATGACTGAAGTCCCATGTGAAGCAGAACCACCAAATGATCCCAGTAAACTCACAGAATTTTGAGATAATGAAACGTCACCTGCTGTTAAATACAAATTTGGTGGTGGTATATTATACAACACTAGATAACTGACACAGGAAGGGACTCATGGGAAGCACTGAACATCAAACACCATAGTCTAAATTCATTATGATCATCATAGAAACTATTAGCAAATGATCACTATGTGCCAGACACTATGAGGTAAGATTTTATAACTTTTAAAATTTAACCTTCTTTTAAACCGGTTAAGTAGGTACTATTATTCATATTTAATTGTCAAGTAAACTAAAATTTAGAAAGGTTTAGAAATTTGCTCAAGATTTTACAGTTTTTACAGCCAGAAAATAGTAGAGATGGGATTCAAACCAGTTATATTCTGAACACTCCCTAATCTGTCATCTTTTTTCTACAAGGTAAATAAACAGTAAGCATACTGATAATCTTGACAGATACAAACAACTCTCCAGCTGCAAATTGTCAACCAGTTTGAAAACCCACAAGCTGCCTGGGCTTGTCAAATAATTCCATGCAAAACAATGGCAATTGTATTAGTTATCTATTTCAGTATAATCACCCCTACAAAAACAAAAACAGTGGCTTATAACAACAATAATCATTTATTATTTCTCATGGTTTTGATGGATCAGGAATTTAGGAGTGGCTTAACTGGAAAGTTCTTAGCTTGGGGTCCCTCAGGAAGTTGCAGTCAGTTGTTGGCTGGAATTTAAGTCATCTAATGACTTGCCTGGAACTGCAGGTCCACTCCAAGGCAGTTCACATCTTCAGCCGACAGGTTGATGCCAGTTGCTGGTGGGAGGCCCCAGTTCTTCATCAGATGGGTCTCTCCAGAGGGTTGAGTGTCTTCATGGCTTGACAACTGGCTTCTCCCAGAGCAAGTTTTCTGAAAGGCAGAAGCCACACTGCCTTTTAGAATATAGCCTCAGAGGTCACACATCAACCCTTCTACCTTATTCTGTGGATTACATAGGGTCATCCCTGATTCAGTGTGGGAGGGGACTCCACAAAATCATGAATACCAGGAGAAGCAATCATTAGGAGCCATCTTAGAGACTGGCAATCATACATCTCTGTCTATTCCAAGTACTTTGGCTTTAAAGCAGGATACTTGAGGCTTTTATATGTGTCTTTACGGCTAAAGATCAAAGGTTAAAGAAGTCATTTGGGATGACCCCAGCCTTCATTACCAAAATAAGAAATTCTGAAGCACTCATTTGAAAGCTGTTTCAAATATCAGAACATTTTTAAACTCCTACCATCTATCTCAGAAGTGAGAGATTCTCTAGAGGGCACCACTGGCTATCTTAGATTCCCACAGCACCAAAGAGGGTCATTCACAAGAGAATATCCTGAAACTGCTAAAAACCTTATATCTGATGGAGGGATCCAAGATGGCCAAATAGGAACAGCTCTGGAGTGCAGTTCCCAGTGAGAGCAACACAGAGGGTGAGTGATCACTGCATTTCCAAATAAGTTATTATTGCCCATACACCAGGAAATTCCCAGGCTGAAAAGCATCACGAGTTTCCAGCATGACTGTTTCAGCCAGCACAGCGGGGCTCCTCATAAAAATTCACACAAATCTGGGTTCCCATTGCAACTGGTGCCTGGAATGCCTGGGAGACAGAGCCGCCCATTCAACTGAAAAAAAAAGGGGGCTGAAACAGGGAGCCAGGTGATCTGGCTTGGCGGGTCCCATCCCTGCAAAGACCAGCAATCTGAAATGCTCAGGGTTGAGAGTTTCACAGCAAGTGCAGCTGGACCCGGGATGGTCCAGCTCTGTGGGGGGAAGGGCGTCCGCCACTACCGAGGCAGTCCACCCCTACTGAGGCAGTTCTAACTATACCTCTATAAATAAAACTGCAAGGAAGTTCACACAGCAGCTGGGCAGAGTCCATGGCAGCTCAGCAATGCCTCTGCTGGTAGACTGTGACTAGACTACCTCCTTGCTGGGCAGGGTAGCTCTGAAAAAAGCAGCATGTCAGGAACTTACAAATAAAGCCCCACCCTCCCAGGACAGAGCACCTGGGAGAAAAGGCAGTTATGAGTTCCACTGCAGCAGACTTAAATGTACCTACCCAGCAGCTCTGAACAGAATAACAGAGCTCACAGCTCAGCACTTGGACTCCTATAAGGGACAGACTATCTCCTCAAGCAGCTCCCTGACCCCCATATACCCAAAGAGACACCTCTTAAAGGAGAGCTCAGGCTGACATCTGGCGGGTATCCTTCTGGGACAAAGATAACAGAAGAAGAAACTGGCAACAGTGATCCCTAGGCAAGCAGGGTCTGGAGTGGACCTCCAGCAGTCCTATAGCAGAGGGTCTGTTAAAAGGAAAACTAAAAATCAGAAAGAAATAACTTCATCATCAACCAAAAGGACATCTGCTGAGAGACCCCATCTGAAAGTCACTACTACAAAGACCACAGGTAGATAAATCCACAAAGATGGGAAGAAACCAGCACAAAAAGGATGAAAACACCCAAAACCAGAATGCCTCTCCTCCTCCAACGGATCACAACTCCACCAGGAAGGGAACAAGGCTGGATGGAGAATAAGTCTGATGAATTAACAGAAACAGGCTTCAGAAGGTGGATAATAACAAACTTCTATGAGCTAAAAGAACATGTT
>NW_016107714.1:1793313-1794646 GCF_001604975.1 Cebus imitator
AAAAAAAAAAAAAAAAGCAGGAGTTGCAATTCTAGCCTCTGATAAAATAGACTTTAAAGCAACAAAGATCAAAAGAGACAAAGAAGGGCATTACAAAGGATCAATGCAACAAGAAGAGTTAATGATCCTAAAAATATACACACCCAATACAGCAGCACCCAGATACATAAAGCAAGTTCTTAACAACCTACAAAGAGATTTAGGCTCCCACACAATAATAGTGGGAGACTTTAACACTCCACTGTCAATATCAGGCAGATCAATGAGACAGAAAATTAACCAGGATACTCAGGACTTGAACTCAGATCTCAACCAAGCAAACCTAATAGAGAAATATAGAACTCTCCACCCCAAATCCACAGAATATACATTCTTCTCAGCACCACATCACACCTACTCTAAAATTGGCCACATAATTGGAAGTAAATCACTCCTCAGCAAATGTTAAAGAATGGAAATCATAACAAACAGAATCTCAGACCACAGTGCAATCAAATTAGAACTCAGGATTAAGAAACTAACTCAGAACCGCACAACTTCATGAAAACTGAATAACTGGCTCTTAAATGTTGACTGGATAAACAATGAAATAAAGGCAGAGATAAAGATGTTCTTCAAAATCAATGAGAATGAAGACACAACGTACCAGAATCTCTGGGACACATTTAAAGCAGTGTCTAGAGGAAAATTTATATCAATAAATACCCACATGAGAAGCAAGGAAAGATCTAAAATCAATACCCTGTCATCAAAATGGAAAGAGCTAGAGGAGCAAGATCAAAAAAACTCAAAAGCTAGCAGAAGACAAGAAAAAACTAAGAACAGAGCAGAAATGAAGGAGATAGAGACACAAAAAATCCTTCAAAAAATCAATAAATCCAGGAGCTGGTTTGTTGAAAAGATCAACAAAATAGACCACTAGCCAGATTAATAAAAAAGAAAAGAGAAGAATCAAATAGATGCAATAAAAAATGATAAAGGGGATATCACCACAGATTCCACAGAAATACAAACTACCATCAGATATTATTACAAACAACTCTCTATGCACACAGACCAGTAAACTTGGAAAAATGGATAAATTCCTGGAAGCTTGTACCCTCCCAAGCCTAAACCAGGAAGAAGTCAAAACCCTGAATAGACCAATAAGGGCTGAAGTTGAGGCAGCAATTAATAGCCTACCAAAAAAAAAGCCCAGGTCCAGATGGTTCACAGTCAAATTCTACCAGACATACAAAGAGGAGCTGGTACCACTCCTTCTAAAACTATTCCAAACAATACAAAAAGAGAGAATCCTTTCCACATCGTTTTATGAGACCAACATCATCCTGAT
>NW_016107714.1:1794740-1813613 GCF_001604975.1 Cebus imitator
TCTCATATCTGCTTTCTGCCTCTGCCTACAACTACTTCCAGAGAGTGTGGCCTTTCTCACTCCTCTGCCTTCCCCCTCAAGCAAATACCTCCCATTCACTGACATCAACTTAGGATCACAAGAAGCAAAAGATTCCAGGAAATGTCATTCCTGACCTCTTATTCGTGATGCAGGGACTCCATAGAAGTAGGTGGGTGATGCTAAGCTGTGCCCAGGCAATCTAGCACAGACTTGAGGTAGTTTCCAGCCAATAAAACAGGTATGTGCTATGCATTTTGGCTTGAAATTCTCCCTCTGCTCCAAAATAGTAATAAACTGTAAATATATAAATGTATATATGAAAATGGAAAAAAGTATTTCCATGAACAAGACAGCAATGAACAGGAGATGAAGCTATGAAGCTGTAGATTCAAAAATTGGAAGATAACACTTAGAACTCTACTCCTTTAAGTAGTTCAAATCCTGAAGGGTGATGGGATTTAAAAGCACCCTGTGCCTGAGAAATGATATGAGTGGTGCTCAATCCTGAAAAGAAGGTTACTAAAAGATGAGGTTGCCTAGAGCTACGGCTTGTTCAAATGGCATATTTATGGCCTTATTCCAAGTGAAATCATAACAAATACTGTCACGCATCCCTAGTCTGAAAAAGAAAAGGTCTTATGTGCATAATTTCTCAATGAAATCCACCACTTCTTTACATTAGCTTCATCTTTTTAACCCTCACCCCAAATTATTTTGTTAGGCTTATCAACACATTTTACTGATGTTTTTGCTCCTTGTTTTTTATATCCCCTTTCTTCCCTGTGAATTTATATCTCTTCTTCCTAATGTACATCTTTTTAGTAACTCCTTCAAGGGCTTATAAGGGGTAAATACTAGTAATTTTATGTTACGGAAAATATCTTTATTTTTTCCCCTCTGGTAAAATAATTTGGATATAAAATTTGAGGTTGACAGTGATATGCCTTCTTAACTTTGCAGATATTGTTCTACATCTCCTGGCATCTGTTGTTACTAATGAAATGTCTTTCGTTAGTCTAGTTGTTCTTTCTATTAACTTTTAAGAATTTCTCTTTATCCTTCATGTTCTATTAATGTGAATTAATATCTCTGATTGTTAGTTTATTTCATTCTGCCCAGCACCCTTTGTGTTCTTATACTCATAAAGCTCATGTTTTACTTTAGTTCTAGCATGTTGTTATGATTTCTTATAGTATCAATTTTCTGCCCTGTGTCATTTCTTTTATTTTTTACTTTTTAATTGCCTATTTAATTTGTGTTGAAAACTTTTACTTGCCTTCCATGTCACCTTTTTTATTTTTTAAACTTTTTAGCTCTCTAGAGAGTTTCGTGTGCTTCCTAATGTACTATATCCCAGCTGACCAGTATCTCTAAAGAGTTTCCAAACTAGAGTTTATCCCATGTATTGATTTGCATTTTAAATTTCAAAGGGTCTATTGACATTTCCAAGATGAATGATTCTGGTTTTTTTCTATGCCAGGATTTTTCATGGTCGAGCATTCACCTCTAAATTGTTTTTGTTTCACAATTCCTTGTACTTTTTAATATATATTATTCTGCCCTTTGACCTTTGAGATATTGTATTCATTAATTAAATAGCCTATTTTGTAGGGTTTACTATGTGTTAGGCATTCTGTAGTAGTACTTTTGTTATCCCCACATTACAGATCAGGAAACTGTACAGAAAAATAATTGAGTAAAAGCCAGTATTCTAGAAAAGAGGTTAAAAAAGAGAAGTGTGAATCTGAAGGAGGACATGGAAGATATTCACTACGAGAACTCTGCGAATTATGTACAGGTTTTAACACTCAAATTGATCAAGCAGAAGAAAGGATATCAGAGGTGGAAGACCAATTTAATCAAAGGAAACGAGAAGACAAGATTAGAGAAGAACAAGTAAAAAGGAATGAGCAAAGTCTCCAAGAAATATGGGACTATGTGAAAAGACCTAATTTATGTTTGATAGGTGTACCTGAATGTCATGAAGAGAATGAATCCAAGCTGGAAAATATTCTTCAGGATATTATTCAGGAAAACTTTCCTAACCTAGTAAGGCAGGACAATACTTAACTCCAGGTAATACAGAGAACACCACAAAGATATTCCTCAAGAAAAGCAACTCCAAGACACATAATCGTTAGAGTCACCAGGGTTGAAATAAAGGAAAAAATTCTAAGGGCAGCTAGAGAGAAAGGTCAGGTTACCCCATAAAGGGAAGCCTATCAGACTCACAACAGATCTCTCAGCAGAAACCCTACAAACTAGAAGAGAGTGGGGGTCAATATTCAATATCCTCAAAGAAAAGAATTTTCAACCCAGAATCTCATATCCAGCCAAACTAAGCTTCATAAATGAAGGAAAAATAAAATTTTTCGCAAATAAGCAAGCACTCAGAGATTTCATCACCACCAGGCCTGTTTTACAAGAGCTTCTGAAAGAAGCACTACACACAGAAAGGAACAACCAGTATCAGTCATCCCAAAAACTTACCAAAAGGTAAAGAGTATCTTCATAATGAAGAATCTATATCAACTAATGAACAAAATAGCCAGTTAGCATTAAATGACAATATTAAACGCACAAATATCAATATTAATCCTAAATTTAAATGGATTAAATGCCCCAATCAAAGACACAGACGCGCAAATTGAATAAAAAGTCAAAACTCATCGGCACGCTGTATCCAGATCCATCTCATAAGCAAGGACACACAAAGACTCAAAACAAAAGGTTGGAGGAAGACTCACCAATCAAATGGAGAGAAAAAAAAACAAAAAACAAACAGGAGTTGTAACATTCGTCTCCGACAAAATAGACTTTAATAGTGACAAAGACTAAAAGAAACAAAGAAGGACATTACATAATGGTAAAAGGATCAATGTAACAACAGGAGTCAATGATCATAAATATATATGCACCCAATATAGGAGCACCCAGATACATAAGACAAGTTCTTAATGACTTATAAAGAGACTTGGACTCCCGCACAATAATGGCAGGAGACTTTGACACCACATTGTTAATATTCGATAGATCAACGAGATAGAAAATTAAGAGGGACATCTATGATTTGAACACAGACCTGGAACAAGTAAACTCAGGGAATATTTATAGAATTCTTTACCCCAGCTCCACAGAACATACATTTTTTTTTCAGTATCACATTACACCTATTTTGGAAGTGACCACACAAATAGATGTAAATCACTCTTCAACATTTGCATAGCATTTCACAGATTTAAATGAAATATTGGTTGGCTGTTTGTTATTTTCTTCCCTTATTCCTTCCTGTCTCCACTGTTAAGTACAATTATCGACATAAAAGAGGTTTTTAATACCTATTTTTAGATTGCATTCCAGTATGGGCAATAGAGCAAGACTCCTGTTCTCTCTCCCCCTTTCCCTTTCTCTTTCTTTCATAAAAAATAATAAAAAAATTAAAAAAAAATAAAGTCTTTTGCACAAAGTAGACGAGGCAGTATAAATCACTGGGGGAATGACAGAGCGTTTAATAAGTGGAACTGGGAGAACTTTATTTCCATATGGAAATTTCCATACCTGGAAAATACAATTAGATCTTTACTTCACACCATTACAAAAATAATTGTATCTATATGACTTGGAAAGAAGAACTTCCATACAAGTTACAAAAAAGCAGAAATTGTAAAGGCTTAATTAATCTGGCTATGCCAACACTAAAACTTCAGTACAATAAAGGCCACTATTTTAAAAGTTTGTGTTTTTAAAAAAAGAAATGGACACAATAGAAGACAATTTCAACATACTTAATTACTAAAGTTGAGTAATAAAGTCAAGTAAACTCTACTTTTTATTCAGAAAAACTTACTTCTACAAAATAAGAAAAAACCAAAATGCAATAAAAAAAGAGGAGCAAGTGTTCCTCACATTCACAGAAGAACATAAATGGATATTTAGCATATGAATATATAAACAACAGGAAAATGAAATGTAAAACAATACTGGGTTTCCATTTAATATTTCTTAATAGGACAAAAGCCAAAAGTCTGACATATTCCTGTTGGCCAGGATAAAAAACCAAACAAACAAGAATTGTCAGACACTGCAAATAGGAGTACAATTTGGTTCAGTCACCTTGGAGAACTGTTTCATAATAACTGGAACCCAGAATTTGGCAACCCAGTAATTTCAGTTATAGGGTAATGTATCAGGTAAAGTCCTGTACCTGTACTCCAGAAGACAGAGTAGTGTTTATTTCAACTCTGTTTAGAATCACAAAATACTTGAAACATACCAAATGTTTATCAGAAGAAAACCAGATAAGTAAGCAGATAAGTATTGGTGTATTACCTATGACAGAATATCATAAGACAATTAAGATGACTGAACTATAATTTTTATATACCAGTGAAAACAAATTCCAACAAAGTATGTTGTACAGAAAAAGTTGCCTAACATCGTGTACCATATGATACCATTTATATGTATTTTACAAAAAATAATTTTATATTATTTATGGCTATTATATGTATTTATACTTTTGTATAACAAATGCATGATACCTATGCTACTGGGGAGGGTAGAAGGTGAATGAAATTGGAGAGGGGAGTAAATGAGAATTCAGCTTTATTGTAATGTTTGTTTATTTAAAAAGAAACAAACAAATATGATAAAATGCTGGCATTTATTTATTTTTGGAGTTAGTGTTATAGTCTGAATACTTGTGTTTTCCCAGAATCATATGTTGAAACCTAATCCCTAACGTGAGACTATTTAGAGATAGGGCCCTTGGGAAGTGATTAGGTCATGAGGGCAGAACCTTCATGAGTGGGATTAGTATCCTTATAAAAAACACCCTAGGGTAGCCAAGGTTAGTTAATGGAAACAAAAGTACAGCTAGATACAAAGAATAAGTTTATAGCACTATAGGGTGATTATAATTAGCAACAATTGTAACTCCTATTCAGAGAGTTAAAAGAGAAGACTTTGAATTTTTCCAATACAAAGAAATAAATATTTGAAATGATGGATTTGTTAATTACCCTGATTTATCAATACACATTGTGTATTAAAATGTCATACCATATCCCATAAATATGTACAATTATTATATTAATTAAAAATAATAATTTTAGAAAAGAGACCACATTGTGTATTAAAATGTCATACCGTATCCCATAAATATGTACAATTATTATATTAATTAAAAATAATAATTTTAAAAAAGAGACCACCTTGGCCCTTCTGTAATGTGAGCACACAGCGAAAACTAGAAAATGGGCCCTCACCAGGCCTGAATCTACTGGCACCATAATCTTGGCCTTCCCAGCCTCCAGAACTGTAAGAAATAAATTTCTGTTTTTTATAAGCCACACAGTCTATAGTATTTTGTTATAGCAGCCCAAACTAGGATAGTTGAGTACATTTATTTTTATTATTTGTAATTATTTTATATTTTTCCTTCTATTAAAAAATCAAAGGGAGTGAGGCAGAGCAAGATGACCAAATAGCCTCCAGTGATCATACCCACCACAGGAACATCAAATAGAATAGCTATCCACACAAGAGAGTACCTTGATAAAAACAAAAATCAGGTAAGCAACCACGACACCTAGTTTTAAAATTATAGTAAGCTGAGAGCACTGAAGAAGGTAAGAAAGCCAATCTTGAATTGCCAACCCCTTTCCCCAGCAGCAGCTGCATAGTGCAGAGGGTATCTATGTGCTTGGGGGAGAGAAAGTGCAGTGATTATGGGGCTTTGCATTGGAACTCAGTGCTGACTTGTCACAGCAGAAAACAACACAGGGCAGAATTCAGCTACAATCCATGGAGGCATCATTTAGGCCCCCTTAGCCAGAGGGAAGTTGTCCATCCCAGCAGTTGGAGCCTGAGTTCTGAGCCACAGGTTAAAGTACTCTGGGGTTCTAAATAAACCTGAAAGGGAGTCTAGGCCACAAGGACTGTAATTACTGGGCAAGTCCTGGTGCTGCGCTGGGACCAGAGCCAGTGGATGTGAGATTCATGTAACCTAGTCAGACACCAGCCTGAGTAGCCAAGGGAGTGCTTGTGTTACCTCTCCCCCAACCCCTAGCAGCACAGCTCACAGCTCCAGGACAGACTCCTTCTTTCCACTAGAGGAGAGCAGAGGGGACAATAAAGAGGGCTTTGTCTTGCAACTTGGATTCCAGCTCAGCCATAGTAGAATAGGGTATCAGGCAGAGTCCTGAGTTTCCTCATTCTAGGCCCTAGCTCCCGGGCACTTCTGGACACACCCTTGGCCAGAAGGGAACTTGCCCAGTCCTGACAGGGTTCATCAACTCCTGACTAAAGTGCCCTTGAGCCATCAGCAAACATCAGCGGCACCTAGGCAGTTCCCTAGCACTGCTTTACTGAGCACTGCAGGCCATAGGTAAGATTCAGAGATGTGCTGGCTTCAGGAGTGACCCAGACCATTTCTAGCTGTGGTGGCTAAGGGGAGAGGCTCCTTCTGCCTGAGGAAAGGAGAGGGAAGAGTAAAGGGAACTTTGTCTTGAAGTAGTGTAGAGCACCATGCAGTCTCCTGGAGTTCCCAGTTTTGGACATTGGCTCCTGGATAACATTTCCAGACCCAACCTGAGCCACAGGGGAGCCTCTTTCCCTGAGGGGAGAGATGCAGGCTGGCAGCATTTACTACAAGCTGACCAAAGAGCCCTTGGGCCTTGAGTGAACATTGGCAGTAGTCTGGCAGTACTCATGGTGGGCCTGGAGCACTGGTGGCCATGGAGAGAGATGCCTCCTACACAAGGAAATAATAATGGAAAAGTAGGAAGGACTTTGTCTTGTGGCTTGGGTATCAGCTCAGCCACAGCAGAATAGATCACCAGATAGATTGCTAGGGTTTCCAACTCTAGGACTGGTTTCTGGATTTCTGGACCTGCCCTGGGACAAGGGCAATCTCACTGCCTTGAAGAGAGAAACACAGCCTGGTTGATTTACCACCTGCTGACTGAAGAGCTCTTACACCTCAAGAGAACATTAGTGGTAGCTAGGCAGTTGTCACCACAGGCCTTGGGCAAGACCCAGTGCTATAATGGCTTTGGATAGGACCTAGCACAGTCCCAGGGGTGGTGGCCATAAGAGTGCTTGTGTCATCCTTCCCCAAGCTTCTGGCAGCTCATTAGAGAGATAGACACTGTTTGGGGGAAAGTAAGAGAAGAGAGTAAGAGTCTCTGTCTGGTAATCTAGGGAGTTCTCATAGATCTTGCCCAAGACCACCAAAGTGGTACCTCTATGAATCTTTAAGAGTCATAGCATTACTGAGCTTGGGGTGCTCCCCAATGCAGATATAACTGCAGTGACCAAAGATTTAGATCACAACACTCAATTTTCTTTGAATACCTGGAAAGCCTTCACAAAGAAGAAGGGTACAAAATAGATTTCAAAAAGAAAAATAAGATAAATAAGGTCATTATAAGACAAATAAGGTCATTATATACTAATAAAGAGGTCAATTTAGCAAAAGAATATAACAATTGTAAATATATATGCATTCAACATTGGGCCATACAGATGTATAAAGGAAATATTATTAGAGCTAAAGAGAGACATAGACCCCAGTACAGTAATAGTTGGACACTTCGACACCCTAGTTTCCACATTTTGGACAGATTATCCAGACAGAAAATCAACAAAGAAACATCAGGCTTTATCTGCACTATAGACCAAATGAACTTAACAGATATTTACAGAGCATTTCATCTGATGGCTACAGAATATGCATTCTTCTCCTTAGCACATGAACCATTCTCAAGGACAGACCATATGTTAGGCCACAAAGCAAGTCTTAAAACATTCAAAAAATTGAACTCATATATGACCATAATGAAATAAAACTAGAAATCAATAACAAGAACAACTTTGGAAACTATACAAACACATGCAAATTAAACAATGTGCTCCTGAATAACCCGACTCAATGAAGAAATTAAGAAAATTAAAAAATTTATTAAAACAAATGAAAATGGAAGCATAAAATACCAAGACGTATGTGATACAGTGAAAGCAGTACTAAGAAGAGAGTTTGTAGCAATAAGCACCTATATCAAAAAGAAAAACTTCAAATAAACAACCTAATGGATGCATCCTAAAGAAGTAGAAATGCAAGAGCAAACCAAACTCCAAATTAGTAGATAAAAGGAAATAATAAAAATCAGAGCATAAATAAACGAAATTGAAATGAAAAAGATCAACAAAAGAGAAAGTTGTTTTTTCCAAAACAAACAAAATCAACAAACCTTTCAACAGGCTAAGAGGAAGACCCAAATAAAATCAGAGATGAAAAAGGAGACATTACAACTAATACAAAAGAAATTAAAAGGATCATTAAAGACTATTACAGGTAACTATATGCCAATAAATTGGAAAGCCTAGAAGAAATGGATAAATTCCTGGATAATACAACCTACCAAGATTGAACCATGAAGGTGACAAAAACCTGAATAAACTGATAAGTAATGAAATCAAAGCCATAATAAAAAGTTTTCCAGCAAACAAAAGCCTAGGACCCAATGACTTTACTACTGAATCATACTAAATATTTAAAGAAGTAATCAATACGACTCAAACGATTCTGAAGAATAGAGGAAGAAGGAATACTTCTAAACTCATTCTATGAGGCCAGTATTTCCCTGATACCAAAACTAGACAAAGACACATCAAAAAAAATTACAGGCCAATATCCCTGAATGCAAAAATCCTTAACAAAATACTAGCAAACTGAATTCAATAACACATTAAGAAGATCATTCATCATGACCAAGTTGGATTACTGGGATGCAAGGAAAGCTCAACATCTGTGAACCAATCAGTGTCATTCTATCAACAGAATGAAAGACAAAAGTGATATGATCATTTCATTGATGAAATGGCATTCGATAAAATTTAACATTCCTTTATGATAAAAACCCTTGAAAACTAGGTAGAGAATGAACATACCTCAACACAAGACATATATGACAGAACCACAGCTAATATCATACTAAGTGGGAAAAACTGAAAGCCTTTCCTCTAAGACCTAGAACAAGACAAGGATGTCTACTTTTACCACTGTTATTCAACATAATACTGGAAGTCCTAGCTAGAGCTATCAGACAAGAGAAAGAAATAAAGGGCATCAAAATTGAAAAGAAAGAAGTCAAATTATCTTTGTTTGCAGATGATATTATCTTATATTTGGAAAAAACTAAAGATTCCACCAAAAAATGATTAGAACTGATAAACAAAATTCAGTAAAGTTGCAGGATACAAAATCAACATACAAAAATCAGCAGCATTTCTATATGCCAACAGCAAACAACCTGAAAAAGAAGTCAAGAAAGTAATCACATTTAAAATAGTTGCAAATAAAATAAGATACCTAGAAATAAACTTAACCAAAGAAATAAAAGATTTATTCAATAAAAAGTATGAAACAGTGATGCAAGAAGTTGAAGAGGACACAAAAAATGGAAATATATTTACATTCGTGGATTGGAAGAATCAATGTTGTCTAAATATCCACACTACCCAAAGCAATCTACAGATTCAATGCAATCCCTATCAAAATACCAAAGACATTATTCACAGAAATAGAAAAAATAATCCAAAATTTTTTATATGGAATCACAAAAGACCCAGAATAGCCAAAGCTATCCTGAGCAAAAAGAACAAACTGAAGGAATCACATTGCTGGACTATGAATTATGCTACAGAGTTATGTAACATAAACAGCATAGTACTGGCATAAAAACAGACACATAGACCAATGGAACAGGGTAGAAAACCCACAAATTCATACATCTACAGTGAACTCATTTTTGACAAATATTTCAAGAACATTGGGGAAAAGGCAATCTCTTCGATAAATGGTGCTAGAAAACTGGATTTCCCATGCAGAAGAAGAAAACTAGACCCCTATTTTGTCATATACAAAAATTAAATCAAAATGAATTAAAGACTTAAATATAAGAGCTCAAACAATGAAACTACTAAAAGAAAACACTGGGGCAATGCTACAGGACATTGGTCTGGGCAACGATGTCTTGAGTAATACCCATAAGCACAGGGAAGCAAATCAAAAATGGACAAGTGGGATTATGTAAGTCCAAATGTTTCTGTACAGCAAAGAAAACAACGAAGTGAAGAAATAATCCACAGCTTGGGAGAAAATATTTGCAAATCATTCATCTGACAAGGGTTTAATAACCAGAATATATAAGGAGTTAAACAACTCTATAGAAAAAAGTCTAATAATTCAATCAAAAATAGGCAAAATATCTGAATAGACATTTCTCAAAAGAAGACATACAAATGGCAAACAGATATATGAAAATGGGCTCAACATCATTGATCATCAGAGGAATGCAAATAAAAACTACGATGAAATATCATTTCATCCTAGTCAAAATGGCTTTTACCCAAAAGACTGGCAATAAAAAATGCTGTTGAGAATGTGGATAAAGGGAATACTCATATACTGCTGGTGGGAATGTAAGTTGGTACAGCCACTATGGAGAACATTATGGAGTTTCCTCAAAAAAAGAAAAAAAAAAGAAAAACTACCATATGGTTCAGCAATCTCACTGCTAGGTACATACTCAAAAGAAAGAAAATTAGTACATCAAAGAGATATCTGCACTACCATGGTTATTGCAACACTATTCACAATAGCCAAGATTTGGAATCAACAGATGAATAGATAAAGAAAATGTGGTACGCATACACAATGGTGTGCTATTCAGCCATAATAAAGATCAGATCTTGTGATTTGCAACAGCATGGATGGAACATGAGGACATTAAGTCAAATAAGCTGTAAACAGAAAGACAAACTTCACATGTTCTCATTCTTTTGTAGGAGCTAAAAACTAAAACAATTAAACTCTTGGAGATAGAGAATAGAATGATGGTCATCAGAGGCTGGGAAGGGTTGTACAGGTTGGGGAGGGAAAAGGGATAATCTGTGTAAAAATATGGTTAGGTAGAACTGATAAGATTTAATATTTGATAGCACAACACTGATTATAGTCAACAATAATGTGTTGTACATTTAAAAATAAATAAAAGAGTATAACTGGAATGTTTGTAACACAAAGAAATAGATCTTGAGGTAATGGATACCTCATTTACCCTGATGTGATTATCATGCATTATATTCCTATATTAAAATATCCCATGTATCCCAAAATATATACACCTTCTATGTACCCAGAGAAATTAAAAAGAAAAAAATCAAAGGGATATTTCCCTTTCTATCAGAACATGTGAAACCATAAAAATGTTTTAAGATATTTTTATGTCTGAGATGCATTGAGTGTCAAAGAGAATAGCACCAAACACCAAGGCCTCAGCTCATCTGGAAGCCCCAGAACTTCAGAAAACAGCCATGATGGAATTAATGGCCTTGAGTTGGTTAGAAGAGCCACACTCTGGAAGAGCAATGTTGAATGCTGCCAGCCTGCCCTCTTCAGCTGTCTTAAAGGAGTCTTCTTTCCTTTAGAATCTTCCTAATTCATGTGCTAACTATGGCCAGGTCAACCCATAGACAAAATTTAAGAAAATCCGACCAGGGATGCATACAGGAAATAGCCAACTGGTTCATAAAATTTGCAGCCATAGTAATTCCTAGACTAGAGCATGCATCCACCTGGCTGAATTCCCTTGGAAGTCAGGATTAGTAAGGAGGGTTTATTTCTCCAGTAAATGGTCAGCCTCCAAAGGGATTTAATTACCTAATCTGGATGGTTCCCAAACTCTTTCTATACTAAGTTCTAAGCATAATTGTGCTGGCAGTGGTAAGCTGATATCAATTAAGTGAAGTTAATTCTCCAGGCCCAAATCTATAGCATGCCAGTTTGCTGAAGGAACCTGCAGAATATGATTAAAGAAGTAGTCAGTAATTCCCAAGAAAAAATAAACATTGATAAAATAAGCAAATTTTCAAATGGGAAAAAAGTGAATCCCAGTAATTATATGCCAATTAGATGGAGCCTAGAACTTATTAGCAAATGTGGGAATAGAAATATGAATGAAAGATGCTATTCAAGTGGTTAAGTATGTGAGTTTTCAAATTAGGCAGGCCTTAGCAGATCTCTCATTATATCATATTTTTATACTCAAAATGGTATCATTGTTTATGAGGAGGAATCTTTCAGGCTCTGAATAATCATACAAACCCACTACCACTATGTCAGTCTTAAGAGTGGCCAATGTGTTTATAAGCAAGGTACTGCTTTGTTTAACATGTTCATTTTTTATTAATGGTTTAGATCAATTCATAATAAAGACACATACACATTTAAGGCTCTGTAGAATTAAAATTATATTGTCAGATTAAGACAATCTGTATTCTCTGGAAAACAGTAACTGTTTAACTTTCATCATCACCTCCCCTAAAGAGAACATTTTAATTTAATTTACTCTGCTTGAGAGAAATTAAACACCAAGGAATAAGATTTTGTTGAGTAAGGCTGAGCTTTGGAGAGCCACAAACCATTGTAAAGTCTGAGATTTCTTTACTAATCAGTGTGAGTCAATAGAGAAATACAGCTGCCAAGAAGGTATTAGAGTCATGAGCTGTGTCAAAAATCCAAGTGTTGACGATGGAAGCCAAGTATTGAATAGGTAGCAGGAAATCTCATGTACTCTGTATTAGTAAGACTTCCGGAGTGAGTGTGGAGTCCAGTTCTTAGCAACAAACCACCAGTGAGGTTCTGCCAGGCACAAGCAGATTTGTGAAAGCTTCAAATATGACAGAAGGAGCCAGATCATATAAGGAACTGAATCATAAAGAAAAAATCCAAGGGATTCACAATGATTAGACTGAATAAAAAGAAACGTTTAAGGAACATGATTATGATATTAAAAATATTTAAAAACAGCCAGGCGCAGTGGCTCGCGCCTGTAATCCCAGCACTTTGGAAGGCCGAGGCCAGCGGATCATGAGGTCAGGCATTCCAGACCAGCCTGGCCAACATAGTGAAACTCCATCTGTACTAAAAATACAAAAACTTAGCTGGGCATGGTAGCAGACGGCTGTAATCCCAGCTACTTGGGAGGCTGAGGCAGGAGAATCACTTGAACCCAGGAGGCAGAGGTTGCAGTGAGCCAAGATTGCGCCATTGCACTCCAGCCAGGGTGAGAGTGCAAGACTCCATCTCAATAAATAAATAAATAAATAAATAAAATATTTACCACATCATCTGTCGTGAAGATTCAATAAAATAATATAAACATAAAATATGTGGCACTGGCCTGGTGTGGTGGCTCATGCCTGTGATCCCAGCACTTTGGAAGGCCAAGACATGTGGATCACTTGAGGTCAGGAGTTTGAGACGAGTCTGACAGACATGGTGAAACCCCATCTCTACTAAAAATACCAAATTAGCTAGGGGTGGTGGCACACACCTGTAATCCCAGCTACTTGGGAGTCTGAGGCAGGAGAATCACTTGGACCCAGGAGGCAGAGGTTGTAGTGAGCAGAGATCACACTCCAGTCTGGGCAACAAGAGCAAAGCTCCATCTCAAAAAAAAAAAAAAATTAAAAACAGAGGGAAAGTTGTGACCCAAGAATCCACCCACAAAATGGCTGCCATTTACAAGGTATGAGAGAGACATTGTTAGCTATGCAAAAACCCAGAAAATGTCCAACTCAGCAGCCCTTCTCAATAAATTATTTGTCACCAGGCTCTAAAATTTGAATCTTTAAATGCAATAGGGTATCCTGGATTGCATCCTAGAACAGAAGAAAATGATACGAGGGAAAAACTGGGAAAATCTGAAAAAAAGTCTATAGTCAGTTTATGGTACCAATGTCAATTTCTTAGTTTTGATAAATGTGCTATGATTATGTAATATATTTACTCAGATTTTTCATTTTTTTTCTTTTAAATATTTGAACTTTATATTGATGATACTGCTGAAGTTTTGAGTCAAGTTCTAGGCAACAAATCACCAACTTAGGAAACTAATTTTTAAAACATTTTAAAAAGCCATATATATAAATATGTTACATCATTATGTACACTAGTGAAAATCTGAAAGCAAAATGTTCATCAATATATGAGTAGTTATGTCATGGTACATCTCTATGATTAAATGTCTCAAAGCCATTACAGATGTTTATGAAGTTGGTATTAACATGAGAACATGCTTATGATATAATATTAAATTTAAAAGCAGAATACAAATCTGAATGTAGCCCAAGTTGCTGTACTCCTTAAGTGAATAGGAAAAAAAAAAGATTAGAAAAATAAGATACTCAAAAATAATATGTATTTTCTCTGGATTTTGTTTTCTTTCTCTTTTTTTCTATTTTTTAGTTTTCTCTAATAAGCATATATTACTTTGATAATCAGAAAAAAGTCCATAAAAGAATTTGAGCTAGTTTCATCATGTAAGTAGATGTTAAAATTTATCCTCTCTCCCGCAAACTTTGACTAACTAAACGATGTTAAAAGATTGAAAATGAAAGTCATAATAATACACAACGTAAAATAACTCAGAAGGGTTTTTTCAAGAACATAGGCTATAGATAAATCTATTAGTCCTGGAAAGAAACTCTCAGTGCTTCTAAGCAGTCACAGTGACTTAAGAGGCAAGATAGAGGAGCACGCCAAAGATATCTCAACTAGAGATAAGTATACTACACACAAAAATTGAAAACAAACCAGAGGGAGGAGGATTTGAATCTCTTCCAGACTTTGGGCAATAAACCAAAATTACATCTTAGTGCAGACAAATATTCTAAAAGAAGTGTGGCAATATTCCAAGCTGAAAAGTATATAGTGGCGGATGGCATCTATCCAGCATAAAGATTTGTCTCATTACTAAAATGCTTCATGTCATGGTCAAAAACAGAGCAGAGAGAAAATTCAAGTCAGAGAGCTGTAATGTCACAGGCAAAACAGAACAAAAAGTATGCAAGGGTTGCAACTATATCCAGAAGAGCCTTTACTTGAATGAGCCAGCATTCCCTCTCCATAAGAGTTCCTTACAGAATGCTGATGAAAACAGAACTTCATGCACAGATGAAAGAGTATTATTTCATTTGAATAGGGAAAGGGTGGTATGACCAAATGATACCAGGACCTGCACCCGTCTTCCATAACAGTCCTGGATATTTAGAAATCCTGATACGGTTGCATAGATCAGCCATGAGTCAGAAACCTTTCAAAGGCACCCTATCCAGTTGGTCATTTCATTTTTCCAGTGATGGACCATATGCGTGTGTGTACTGTTCATAACTTTTACTGAGGGTCTGTGTGCCAGCTAGAAATATAAATTTGTTACCTCCAATACCAAAGCAGATCAAAGCACATTTTAATAAATGTTGTGTCTACAAAACATTCATAGGTCTGGTACCAGTCTTAATTCACCTTTGGTGTTGTTAATTATAGAACTGGTATCAACAGGCTAAGTCATGATCAAAACTATGGAATATATTCACAATTTAGTATAGTATGTTTATCCTTGTCCCAAAACTTCAGGCATGCGACTTCTTCTTGATGCATACAAAGTACTTCTTTTTATTAGTATTATTATTATACTTTAAGTTCTGGAATACACATGCAAAACGTGCAGGTTTGTTACGTAGGTATACACATGCCATGGTGGTTTGCTGCACCCATCAACCCATCATCTACATTAGGTATTTCTCCTAATGCTATCCCTCCCCCATTTCCCCACCCACCAACAGGCCCTGGTGTATGATGTTCCCCTCCCTGTGTCCACATGTTCTATTTGTTCAATGCCCACTTATGAGTGAGAACATGCGGTGTTTGGTTTTCTGTTCTTGTGTTAGTTTGCTGAGAATGATGCTTTCCAGCTTCATTCATGTCCCTGCAAAGGGCATAAACTCATCTTTTTTATGGCTGCATAGTATTCCATGGTGTATATGTGCCACATTTCTTTATCCAGTCTATCACTGATTGACATTTGGGTTGGTTCCAAGTCTTTGCTATTGTGAACAGTGCTGCAATAAACAAGCATGTGCATGTGTCTTTATAGTAAAGTGCATACAAAGGACTTATAATGCAAATATCCACACTGCTCATGCTAATGTTTAGCAGTTCTGAATATCCTAAGATTTCCATTCCAAAAGCTGCTACAAAAAATTAAAGAATGATTCATATATATATATATATTTAAATTCATATATGTATATATATATATATATATATATATATATATATATTTAAATCTGGGATGCTCTTCTTATAGTGACTTAATTTCCATGAAATATCTATAATTTCCACAAATCTGTATTTCCAATGAACTCGGGGCAGTTTGATAAAGAAAAATATGCCCAGTTTGAATCTAACTACATTAACTTCCTTTAATAAATTAGTGGTCTTTCTATCTTGGTGCTGAAAAAAAATTAGAGATCTTTTTTACTTTTCCCTCATAATTTCAAGGTTAATGGTTCAGATGTTTTTTTCACATAATTAAAGATATAAAATTCTTTGAGTTATTGGGACCCTGATAAATGAGATCTCTCAGGGAATATTCGTTTTCCAAAATCATTGATCTGAGAACAAAGTTAAGTAAACCTCCTGTGACTACATTAAATAAAATAAACTTCTATTTTCTGCTTCAGATTATTGAAGTTTTCCTTAAACGAGCACTGATGAAAGTATAGTCCTGAAAGAAATTCAGTCTTGCTTACCTTATCTAACTACATGAGAAAACAAATAGATTCACAGGAGAAAATTCCTAAACAGAAGTTGGGGTCGCTCATATTCTTTGTTGATGTAAATGTAGATGCCAGTTCTTTTCATTACAGTGGCTCACCTGTGGCATGTAAACTAAGATTTTCCAAGATATTGTATATATGATCAGGGAGAAAGGGAGTTCACTAGATATTACCCCAGGGTCAAATAACACATTGACTGAGATAGAGTAAATCTTTTTGATCCTTTTCCATTCTCATAGGTAGTATCACAAAATAGAGACCTTGGACCACCTCACAGTGAGTAAAAGACAAAAAGGAAATTAAGGACTGCTCCCCATGAGCAAGATTTACCCTACCCACATGCAGCAAAGTCTAGTCAAGGATAAGTTGCAAGGGCACATGTTTGTCATGAGCATGAGCAACTTACAAAAATATTGCCCCTGAGCCACAAACCACAAGCCAAACCTGCTCTGTGTGATTTATGACCTGTTTGCTTCCACTTCACAACCGGGTTTGTTAAAGGACAGTTTTGTTCCCAGAGGACTCATTAGTGAAGGAAGGCTGTGAAAGTGTTGCAACTTGAAAATTGACTCAGACATGAATATGCAAATTATATTCAGACACAATAGATAAACGCAGCTTATAAGCAAGCCAGGATGGGGCCTTTAGGGAAATTTCAGTAGACAGCTACTGTCAGTGATAAATTTGAAGATAGATTTTTTTTACTTTGTCTGGTTTTCCTCCTTTTATAGGTAAATAATCAGTCCAGCAGAACTATGCCTTTAGCGTAAGTAAATAATCAGCCCAGCAGAACTATGCCTACATGAGAATATTTACACTAATGAGACAAACCCTCCAACCTTCTTCTGTTCTTTCTTGTCCAAGAGAAGTATTTAATATTTCAGAAGTTTCTGACTGAACAGTGCAATATAAATCAAGTAGGATGACTTCTGAGCTTCTGGTTCAAGATGGCTGACAGATCACATGTGGCAACTTCTTTCTTCACCCCAAATTCTTAGAAAAGATAACTCACTCTGGAAAATAAGATGTACCCTCAGTAGACCAAAAATCAGGAAAAAAATCACTAAAACATAGAACATAGATAGAATTAGACTGAAGAAGAAAACCACAAGCAACATGCACATACAAAAGGTGAGATAACTCTACCAGAAGGAGCAGTTACTCACAGGATAAGGGTACACTGGAATCATTAACAGACTTATTATTTAAGATCCCAAAGAAAGAGCCACCAGGTTTATGGAATCCTCCTCTCCTTCCACCTTCCCACCTTCCCACCCTTCCTTCTCATACTTGCAGGGTTGTCAGTTGCCCAAGGCAATTAGGCAACAGAACTGTTTGCCCTTAGAGATGAGCAATGAGTATGTGCCTTTCAACAGAGAAGGAGTCTAATTGCCTTGGGCAACTGACAACCCTGCAAGTAGGAGAAGTTCTCTTGCCTAAGAGTCTATCAAAGTAACATAGCTGGCAGTCATTGGCTCCTTCCTAGACTCACTACACACATGAAGTATAAGTGCAATATCATGGGATGCCTCTGTCTCCTGCCTCTCACCCCATCCCATGTACACTTGCAAGTACATAGTGAATGAATAGCAATTAACAGGAAAAAACAAATACAAAGAATCACTCACAACCACAAATCATTAAACATTTGAAGAAAGCTAACACCATTAAAAAGTGGCACTCTCAAACTCAATGAGTAGATGAATCTGATTAATGTAAAACAGAAGTAATAAGCCAAGCAGAAAAAACAACCACAAGACAAAGTTAAAGGAGACATATTCAGAGAAAATACTTGCAATGAATATGAAAGGGATAGCATATGCAGGATATAAAAAGAACTCCAGTAATTCAGGAAGAAAAAGCTGTCTCCACCATGTGAGAATACAGTGAAAGGACAGTCATCTGCAAGTCAGGAAGACAGCCCTCATCAGAACCCCGCCATGCTGGCACTCTAACCTCAAACATCCCAGCCTCCAGAACAGTGAGAAATAAAAGTCTGTATTTAAGTCAAGAAGAAGAGGGAGACAGAGGAGGAGAATGAGGAGACGACAAGTAATGTCATAGGAAAACAGAAAAATATTCTAAAGAAATAATTGATAGAAATAAAAATATAAAAAGTTTATTCTCTCTAATTGAAGAAATGAAAATGAATTTTTTTTACCTTTG
>NW_016107714.1:1813827-1831708 GCF_001604975.1 Cebus imitator
ATTTTTATTAGAGACAGGGTTTCACCATGTTGGCCAGTCTGGTCTTGAACTCCTGACTTCAAGTGATCCTCCTGCCTCGGCCTCCCAAAGTGCTGGGATTACAAGCGTAAGCCACCGCACCCGACCATGTTTCTTAATATAAGATGATGGAAAACATAAGGGGAAATAGTTGTTACATAATGATTCGGACAATTTGGAGAGAGATTGGGAAATATCTGCTAAAATTAAAGTTTTACATTCTTTGACAAAGCCATTTCATTGCTCTGTATCAATTCTAGACAAACATTCACATATGTACATAGAATCATGTATATAAAAATATTTGTGGCCACATTATTGTAATAATAAAATCTTAGAAATAACTTCAGTGTCTGTTAATCGGGTAATTATCAAATTTTATGGCACATCCATATCATTAAAAAAAACAGAAAAAAATGAGTTTTCTCCATTTATACAGATATGGAAAACTCTCCAAGATATCTTATTAAGTGAATAAAGCAATTTTAGAACAGTACATACAATAAATTCCATTTTTGTAAAAAATTAAAACATAAAAATGTTATAATTTCACAAGTACACATGTGCATATAAATATGTATGTAAAAATTTGAAGGGATAAACATATACAATTCACCCTGGAGAGGAAAATGATAAGTGGCAAACAGGGATTTCAGCATTATTGGCAGTATTTCAATTATTTGTAAACAAAATGTATACATATATTACTTGTACAGAAAGTAAAAACTTTAAAATGTAGAAATAAAAACTTTTAAATGTAGATCTAATAGGGAGATATTTACCTATAAAATGAATTTAAAAACCTCACCACCTGGGATACCAACACAAGAAGCATTGGTGGCTATTTCTGCATACAAGATGAAAGGAAGCAGCTATAAAGAAAGTTTATGTTCTTCCCCCAAGGAAAAGAATGGCAATCAATGACAAGTCGCAGCTGCATAGATGCAGCCCACGTGCTGGCTCAGGAGGTAACGCAGCGCTTCCTCTCCTTGGTTACCAGGGGTCTTGACTTCTGTACTAAAATAGGAGAGAAAAACTATCTCTAAAAACAGTTTTAATAGATATCACCTTTGCTGAGTGTAGGAAAACAACACTAATTTCACTGACAGAGAGATTATGTCACATCACTGGCTTTTCAGAAAAATTGTGAAGCATGTCTATAAGATAACCCTTTAAAAAGACAATACTCCATGAAATATTTTAAACATTGTTAACTAGAATTTTCTTTGTTAGTTTATGTCCCAGCATTCATAATTATGATTGCATGTGATAAGCAAACAAAAGCCACTACCATTCAACTGACAGCATTATGTTCTCAACAGTTACTGGTTGTTCTGAGAATACTGACAGGCCCCTGAGAAGTTTACTTGAAGTAAAAGTGCTCATTCCTGCAATAATAAGGAGAGAACTTTATCATTAATAAGTCTTTGAAGTAGAAAAAAAAAATCCAAATTGGTTAAGGAGCATAATTCTAACCCCAAAGCCACAGAAGAATGAGCTTCAAGACGGATGAACCTACAATCTCTGCCTAGATCAATCAGGCTAGACTAGACTACGCTACTATAACAAACATCCCCCAAATCTCAGTGGCTTCAAACAATAAAAATCTCTTTATTGCTAATACTACATGTCCATCATATGTCAGCAAGGAGGTCCTGTACATCACAGTCACTCAAGAACTCATACTAACAGAGCCACTGCCATTCAAACCATTGCCACTCCCACCATGCAGATAGAAAGAAAGAGAATTCTGGAGGATCTAGCACTTATAATAAAATGTCCTTGCCCAGAAGTGACACACATCGCTTCTGATCATTGGCCAGAGCTAGTTATATGCTCCTACTTATCACAGCTTGCAAGAAAGTGCAGTTCTACCATGTGCCCAGAAGAGGGAAGAGCTATAAACAGTTGGCAAACTCACAATAGCCTGGCCCAATGGCATCAGAGACATCTACTTTGAGAATCCCAGGCCAACACCAAGTTGAAGCATAGGTCTGGCAAGAACTTGGAGGCCTCAGGTTGGCTTAACCAAGAGGTAGAAAAAACTCATCCTGCCCAAGAATCTTAACATAAATGGAAAAATCCAGTAATGTCTAGTTTAGAATAATCTGTGCATGTAGGTGATGCTGAGATGTTTCTCCAAATTCCTCACAAATGATTCATGATCATTAGTTTTCAAAGCTAGTTGATAATCAGAATCACCTGGGATGCTTTAGAAAATAGATATATCCAAGATCATCAAACTAGCAGGAAAAAAAAAAAAAAGAAAAAAATAGAGATGTCTGAGTCCTATTCTTAAGGATTTTAATTCAATATACAGTTGGAATAGGTCCCAAGAATCTACATACTTAACCCTCTGTATTATAATAAAAATGGATATTCAGTCCTTGTCCCCCATTTCTGGCACTGAGCTTCTGAGCTTCTAATACACTTGGAATTTTCTGACTGATAGAAGTGCGAGAGATGCCTCTTGTTATTCATAACAAGTCCTTTTCAAACATATCTGAGTCTATACTAATGAGGTGACTCATGGTGAGCCCGAGATAGCTTTTCATGGATTCCAGGGAAACCAGCCATGGGAGTAGAGGGTTGAAACTTTCAGCTCCACTCTTGAACCTCTAGAGAAGGGAGAGGAGCTGGAAATTGACTCCAATTACAAATGGCCAATAATTTAATCAATTATGCCTTTGTAACAGAACCCCCATTAAAAAACAACAACAGCAAAAACCTAAACGATAGGGCTCATAGATCTTCCAAATTGGCAAACACATCCCCAAAGGCTCTTGTACTTGGAACCCTTCCAAACGTTGTGCTATGTGCCTTTTCATCTAGCTGTTCATTTGTATCCTTTATAATAAATGTCAATAGTAACTATAGCATTTTTATGAGTTCTGTGAGTTGTTCTAACAAATCATTAAAACTTGGGGGGGGAGAGGTTATAAGAACTCCCAAGTTTGTGGCCAATTTGGTAACTTTGGGGGCCGGATACTGTGGCTGGCACCGGAAGTGAGAGCGGTCTCATGGGACTGAGCCCTTAGCCCTGTGGAGCCTGACACTCACTCCAGGTAGTGTCAAAACTGAATTAAATTGTGGGTGAATCAGATAATTGGTTGAGTAGAGGACACCTCTTTCTTCACACCCCAGAGATTCTCATGATCATTAGGCTTGGTGACTTCTGCTGAAGACATTGAGCCATCCAGCCGTCCTCATGCAGGGTAATTTACCAGCATGTCCAACCTCACAGAGCTCTGAGACTACTGAGTGGCCAGGAGACTCAAAGGGAACGACTGAGTTCTAATAAAATAGGGTGAAAGAAACGCTGGCTGTGAGTCAGAATGCCCACAAGTCAGTCCTAGCTCTGCTTACCTACTGTTGCGTAGAAAAACATCCCAAAACTCAGCGGCTTCACAGTAGCAACGAACATCTAGATGCTCATTACTCCGCATTTTGGGAAGAACTCTGCGCAGATGGCTGTTCTCGTTCCATGTTATTTCCAACAAGGAAGTCTTGAATGGAGCTGAAGAATCCACTTCCTAGTTGGCTCCAAAATGCTGACTGTCAGCAGAGGCTGCTGATCAGGGACCTAACTCCTTCCCACGTGTGTCTCTGGGGCTGCTGAAGCTTCCTTGCAGCATGGCATCTAGGTTCCAAGAGCCCAGGTTCCCAGAGCAGGAAGTGGAAACTGCTGGTCCCGTAAGGTCTGAGGCCAGAAACCGGCCCAGTGCCACTTAGGCAGGCCAAGCCTGTGCAGAATCGGGGTGGGTGGGGCGGAGTGGCGCGGGAGGGTTGTAGTTCCCACCACTCAGTGAGAGGAATGTCAAGGAATTCGGTCACCTTTTCCCCACCTTCGGCCAGTAGTTCTCTTTCACTTTTCCCCTCCCCACCCCTGCCCTTTGCATCCAGCAGGGGGCGGCAGCGGCGGTGAGGAAGACCGGAGTCCAGGGCGTCCCCGGGCCGCGCAGTGGGTGGGGCCGGACGGCGAGTCTCACTTCCGGGCTGCAGGAGCCGGCCTTGCCTGGAGATGCCAGCCTGCTGTATTGCACCACAGCCAGCGCCACATCAAGATCTGGTTCCAGAACCGGTGTACGAAGTAGGACCACGGGCCAAGGAGATGGCCTCGTCGCTGGGTGCCTCTCTCCCCGGCAATGCTCCAGCGCAAGCCATGCAGGCCGGCTTCAGGAACTCCCTGCCCTCCGTGACCCTCCTTCTGCAAAGCCCACCAGAATGCCTACTCGCTGCCCTCCAACTACCAGCCCCCTCTTCAAGGCTGCATCACTCCGCAGAAGCAACCATCCCCAACCCTGGTGCCCAATTAGAAGCCCCAGGTCCTCCAAGCCTACCCAGACGCCTACAGGACGCCCACCACGTAGGGCAGCCCTGTGTACCTGGGCCAATTCGCTGTCATCTTTAATCCGCCGTAAGCCCTGCTCTGACCTGTGGGCCTCAGGCTTCTCACCTGTGAAATCAGAGTCAAATTGGATTATCTTTGAGGTCCCCACCAATCTTCAAAGGCTGTGAATCGCTAGTTCTGATGTATAATTTGCTGACTGACAAGCCCAGTCTGTGAGTCTACATCCTTTGTAGGCTTGTACATGGTGACAGCTGATCTCAGCCAGCAAGACACACAGAGCTCCCGGGTAGCAGGGACGCTGGGCACCCAGGCTCCTCCGCATTTCCCTCCAAACTCTCTGCTGCTTTTCTCCATGAAGCCAAAGTCGTATTCTAATTCCTGGAACCTGACAACACCTGCCTTGAGGGTTTCCTAACCTTCCACCTCATTCTTGCCCTATCTTATGGGCAATAGCTCATAAGCAAAACATGCAACCAGTGGAGAAGAGATTTCTACAAGGGATCAACACAGCTCACAAATGCAATGAAAGTGTTCAATGAGTGGGCTCTAGGTCCAGACAATCTGGGTCCAAACACCCCTAGCATCCATTTCTAGCTCTGAAACCTGGTGTAGAGTGACTGTACCTTTTTAATTTTTTTTTTCCATTTTTAAAATGTTGATAGAAGGCTGGGGCACAGGGACTCACACCTGTAATCCCAGGACTTTGGGAGGCCCAGGTGGGCAGATCACTTAAGGTCAGGAGTTTGAGACCATCCTGGCCAATATGGTGAAACCCCGTCTTTACTAAAAATACAAAATTAGCTAGGCATGGTGGAAAACACCTGTAATCCCAGCCACTTAAGCGGCTGAGGCAGAAGAATTGCTTGAATCTGGGAGATGGAGGTTGCAGAGAGCCAATATGGCCCCACTGCACTCCAGCCTGGGCAACAGAGCAAAACTCCAAAAATAAAAACAGCTGGGCATGGTGGCTCACGCCTGTAATCTCAGCACTTTGGGAGGCCTAGGCAGGCAGATCACCTGAGGTCACAAGTTCGAAACCAGTCTGGCTAGCATGACGAAACCCTGTCTGTACTAAAAATACAAAAATTAGCTGGGTGTGGTGGTGCATGACTATAGTTCCAGCTATGTGGGCAGCTGAGGCAGGAGAATTGCTTGAATCTGGGAGATGGAAGCTGTAGTGAGCTGAGATGACACTGCACTCTAGCCTGGGCAACAGAGCAAGACACTGTCTCAAAAAAATAAATAGATAATAAATAAATAAAAATGGTGGCCAAAATAGAATCTACCTTATAGAGTTGTTCCAAGGCTTACCTGAGATATGCATATAAGACGCATAGAGCCTACTCCCTAACAGGCACTTAATAAATATTACCCATTGCTTTTATTAAGTCATAATGCAACATTCACTCTGACTACTGTTTGCTCTTCACTTCCCAGAGGCAGAGAGAGTGGATCTTGCAGGAGCACACAGTAGGAGGCTGAGAACTACCATACTGCAGTAGGCCTGGCCACTGACCACTGTCCCCTTCAGCCCCCCAGGAGAAAAGAAAAGATGGCAGAGTTAGCATCTCACTCCTGCTCTCCAAGCATCAGAGTGGGAGTCCCACATTAGCCAGGCAGTACTGGTCATTTTCTGATCCGAGTGTGAACAAACATCTTATACACTAGGCCACCCAGAGCCTGGGAAGATTTGTTGAGTGTCTACCATGAGTCTCCAGACGCTGAATGTGCTGAGGCTATAGTAGCAAGCTAGCCAGCCAAGCGTCCTGCCCTCACTGAGAGCATGTTCCATTGTTCTACCCTACCTGAAAGGCACCCCTTTGAGAGGCACAGTATAGAGGCTCTTGGCTGACTCATTCTGGTCTGCCCTGACTTTCCATTTCACCTTCTAGATAGAATCTGTAGCTTTCTCTGATACTTGAAAGCTGGCTTGACAGACTGTCTTGGGGATGGGGGTATGAGATAGGAGGGGGAAGATGAGTACTCTGTGGACAACACTTGCATGGACGTGCAGAAATAGTTCAGTGATGCTCTAAAGTGTAATTCCTCAGTGTTATTACAAAACTGCCAGCTCGTTTCTGAAGAAATACAAACAAGCCCACCTTGTTTGCTTTATCAATGCTGTACTGTAGTGCTGAGTTTAAGGAGGCGGCTGCCTCAACATCTTGTAATAGCTCTGCTGACTCTGAGAGGTGGCTGTAGGTCTCCAGCGCTTCCTGAACAAGGAAGAAAAGCAATGTCAAATATTAAGGGAGGAATTCACATGTGAAAGAAACAAAATACAGCGTCTGGGGCTCTAGGGGGTAAAGGTCAACTCTCAGGAAAGGAAGGACGCAGGCTGGCTCAGTGACGGCCATGCACACAGGGTTCTTTGCAGACACACATGCTCCAGCCCTTCCTTCGCAGTTACCCCTGTGTGGGATTCTTAACCATGACCCTCCTCAAGGCTTCTCTTCTCCGGTCACACACCTACGTGTTGTGAGCACCCCATGCTATGTCTCCTTGCTTGTAGATCCTAAAGGTAGGCAGCCCAGACCTGTCCCTTGAGCTCTCTCCCCTATCTATCCAAGGCCGCCTGGACATCTTCCTCCAAAGGTCCCATGTCCCTTCAAACTTGAACTTTAAACTGTTATTAGGTGTTGAATTGGCCCCCCTCCCCAAAAGATATGTTGAAGCCTAACCTGTACCTGTAAATGTGATCTTAGTTGAAAATAGGGTCTTTGCAAATGTGATGAAGAAGTCATACGGGTGGGTCCTAATCCAATACATGCCTGGTATCCTTATAAGAAGAGAAAAATGCCATATAACATTTTGCAAAGATGCACAGAGACTATGCACAGATGCACAAGGAGGCCGTGTGATGACAGAGGCAGAAACTGCGGTGACGCAGCTGCAAGCCAGAAACACCAAAAACTGTCGGCCGCCACCAGAAAGCAGGAGACCAGGAAGGAAGGCTTCTCTCCAACAGGTTTCAGAGGGAGCACAGCCCTGCTGACACCTTTATTTTGAACTTCCAGCATCCAGAACTGTGAGAGAATACATTTCTTTATTTAAGCCACGCAGTTTATATAACTTTGTTATGGCAGCCCTATGACATGAGTGGCCTAAGCTGAGTTCATTGTTTTTTATTTTTCTCAAAGTACCTTCTCTTCCAGTGTTTCTTGTGATGAATGAGATAAGTTGCCAAATCAGAAATGTAAGGGTCGTTTTTATTCCTTTCCCCACCACAGCCCATCAAGCATCCACTCATACCAACCTGACCTCCTTTGTGCTTCACCAGTCCTTCCTCAAGTGAGCTCACTTCTGTCTCTTCCCTGGTTCAGACTGATAACTTCACCAGGAGATCCTAGAAACCTGCTTTCTTTTGTGCTCCTGGCCAATTTTTCTTTATCTGATATCATCTCCTCTCCCCACCCTAACCCATCTTTATTTTATCAGTGTGATCCAAAGCCCTTCATGTCAAACCCCTGCTTAAGTCTTTTTCGATAGTTCCCTATGTCTGCCTTTAATATGAACTCTAAACCCATGGGCATTACCGTCAGGACCCTACATGAATGATCTGGTTTCAGTATGACTGCCTCCATTTATTATTCTTCACATAATCCTTTCCTCAGCCTTGAACTTTATGCTCAAGCAAGACTAAATCTCTTGAGACTTTCAGAATATGTCATGCTCTTTCATGCCTCTGTGCTGTTGCAGGAGCTCGTCCTTATGCCAGAAGCATCACTCTATTCTCTTATTTTCCTGGTAAATGTCTATTGATCCTTCAAGTCTTTGATTAAGTGCTTTCTCAGTGATAAAACATTCCAGACTTTCCCCAGGCTATTTTGGGTAGGTCATATTCCCTCTGTTCTATGATAATAATTATCTTCTTATACTCTAACTAGGTTGTTTGCATGCCTGTTTCTCCACTACACAATTTTAAGGGAATAGACTGTGGGGTTTCTTTTTTGTATCTCTAATGTTTGACATTCATTTCTTTCTTCTTTCATTTATTCATTCAACAAATATTTGTTACATTTAGCTCCTACAATTAGCTAGACATGTCTTTGGGAGCACCATGAGGAACACTACTCCTGCCCTCCTGGTACTTACAGTCTAATATGGAATAAAACTAAACAGGTGATCACAAGGAAGCCAACAATACCACCAAGGAGACAGGTACAAGGTGCTATAGAAATAGGTAGGGAGTACCTTGCCCAACCTCAGAGATTCCCAAGAGAGATGAGGTCAAGGTGGATGAGAGGACAGCCTGGTATCAGGAATGATCCTCGTCCTGTATAGCTGGAGAACAGAGGGAAATGGCAGAACAGAGGAATGGCTGGCGCTCTATGCACAGACCAGATCCCAAGGGCCTTGTAAGTCAGCTAAAGAGAGGAGACTTTATCCTGAGAATCTAATGAGTCATAGGAGTGTTTCAAGCACTTTGTCCTTTTTTTCCCCTTTTAAATTGCCCGTATCCAATAGCTTTTAATTAAAAAAAAAAATCCTTGTAATAGGCAAAACAGCCAAAGATAGAAAAACAGGAAGTTTAAAATCACTTCTTATTTCTATGTCCCAAGGCAGCTTATGCCGTTAAACTGTGCTTCTCCAAATTGGTATAAATACATACAAACACAGAACAGACATGTGTGTTGAGTTTTGTTTTGCTTGTTCAGCATTTTTGTAAAGATTGAGCCATAGCAGACACATTTTCTTATAACTTGCTTTTTTCATTTAACATAAGACTAGCATGTCTCTCTGCATAAACGTATATATGTAATATATAATATATAGATTCACATGGAGAGAATGTGTGTGTGTGTGTGTGTGTGTGTGTGTATACAAATATATATATATATTTTTAATAGGATCTTGCTATTTTTCCTAGGCTGGTCTTAAATTCCTGGAATCAAGCAATGCTCACACTTCAGCCACCCAAGTGAGTGGGATCACAAGCACCCACCTCTGCAGCTGGCTTATGTGAATCTATTAATAGATCTAACTCATTCATTTTTCTCTGTGATAACTACATAATGGCCCACAGCATGAAAGTACCATTTATTATTACTGAATCATTGCATTGCCCAATATTTTGCCACAGTGAACAGGGCTACTGTAAACACCCTGGTCAATATATTCCTGGGTACCAATGACACTGTATCTATCGGAATGACTGCCCAAAATAGGATTCCTGATTGAATGGGTATGCATTTTGAGCTTTAATAGACATTGCTAGAGTATTTTTCCCTAGAGGCTTGAGCAGTTCACATTCCCACTGGCAAGATATAAAAGTGCTCATTCACAGGATGTTTCTGGTCTTTTTAATTTTTGCCAAAATGCAGAATAAAGAACTAAATTTTACTTTCTCTGACTTTTCTATCCCAATTAAATTTTTATTTCCTCTTTTGTGAATTGCTTGTTTATATTTTTTCCTGTTGCTTTTGGCCATTTCATTACCAATTTGTATGAGCTTTGGGTAAGTTAAGAATCATATCCTTTCATAAGTGCTGTAAATGTTTATCTGAGACTATAATTTGTCTTTTGACTTTGCTTATAATGTTATCGTCTTATAATTTGGAAAAAGATGTGGAGAAATGTGTTATTTGTTTTCTCCTTGTTGGATTTTAGAATTCTCGCTACCATTAAATTTCTCTTCATTATGCCAAAGTTATAAAAATTTTCCAATAGATTTTCTTCAAATACTTTGTGTTTACCTATTTACATTTATATCTTTAACAAAAACCCATCTGGGATTTTTTTTATATGACATGAAGTAATGGCTTATCTCACTTTTTTTACCTAGATGAAGAGCCAATAGGTCAACGCTATTTCTTGAATCAGTCATAACTTTCCCATTGACTTGAAATATTGTCTTTATCAAATACTAATTTTACAAACATATGGTACCCATTCCTGTATTCTAGCCTGTTTCAGCGGACCACTTGTTCATGTGCCAAAACAGTATTTTGACGAAAATTGCTTTATCTTAAATGTGAATATTTGGTAAGGCAAATGTGCCCTATTTTCTTTTTCAAAATTATCTGTCAAAGTCTACAAGACTATATGACAGCATCCCACCACAATTATGCTTTTTAATTAAATGCATCTTGTGTTTCAAACAGGAAGTGGCTAACAGTCTTAGCTAATCCTGGATGGCTATGAATGAACACCCCGTCATTCGTGCAGGCAGAGTCATCCCAGATGCCCTCACTCACTGTCTCACATTCTCATTCCTGCCCACTAAATGATGCAAAAGTCCTCTGGAGCTCAGGACCCTGACAGCTATTCTCCCCTTTTCTTCAAGTCCCAGGGTCTTCTCACCCAGATCCCAGGGGCCTTTCTGCCCCCTGCCAACTCTGTCCCAGGCTAAACAGCTGCCTGTTTGGGGCTTTCTTCTCCTTTAGACTTCTTCTAGCTCCAAGCACAATGGGGTGGAGGATCAAATCTGAGTACCCTGATAACTGTTCTTCTACATTTCTGCAGTTTCTTATGAGAGATCCATGTGCCAGGCTACTGTCTAGCTCAAACTCTCTTTCCAGTATATGTTTCCCTGCTTGCAGGCCACCCTTTGGTTCTCCCTGGGACACCACTCCTGACCCTCCTTGAGATGGACTCAGCCCTGACCTCCTTCTCATAGGCACTGCTGATGGCAAGAGAAAAAGGATCAGAATCATGGTGCCATGGATTGCATTGTATACCTCTAAAATTCAAACATTGAAATTTAACTCCAGTGCTGCAGAATATGATCTTATTTGGAAATAGAATTATTTCAGATCTAATTAGTTAAACTGAAATCATGGTGGGCGTGGTTAACCAATATGACTGGTATTCTTATATAAAAGGGAAATTTGAACATGGAGACATGGACACCGGGAGAACACCATATGAAGATGAAGGCATAGATTGGGGTGACTCTCTGCTCCTAAAAGCCAAAGAATGCCAACGATTGCAAAAAAAGAAAAAAAAAAAAACAAAAAAAAACACCAGAAGCTAAGGAAGAGGCAGGGAACAGCTTCTCTTGCATAGCCCTAAGAAGGAACCAACTCTACTGCTACCTTGATCTTGGACTTCTAGCTGTAAGAAATAAATTTTCTTTTCAGAACTGTAAGAAAATAAATTTCTGTTGTTTAAGCCACACAGTCTGCAGTACTTTGTTGCAGCAGCCCTAGGGAGCCAATACACACAGCAACCAAATACAGATGAAGTTGGGCTGCCTTCCCCCACTTGAGCCCTTCTCTCTATTCTTTCCCGGGGTCAAGTAGGGAGTCAGATCACAACTAGCTTCAAAATATGTTTTTGGTTGCAATAACACTGGCCCCAGGCTCTTGCCTGGTATGAAGTTTTAGCAGAGAAACTCAGGCTCCCATTGCCACCCCAGCCTGGTGCCCCATGCAGAAGTAAGCCAGGTGCTCTGCCTTCTCAGTTGGGAACATTGTATCCAAGGTTTGGTGCTTCAGCAGGAAACAAGCAGTGAGCAACTGCTCTGCAAGCTATCCAAGCATGACATGCTGAGGTTTCCAGGACTTATCATATAGTGCCGCCCTCATTATTTGTCATCCCCACCACAGAGGAATCCTTACTCTTCTGACCTGTGGACATTCATTAGGACTGTGACCAGTTATTTCTCCTGATGCCCTAAAGCATAGCTCAGTGTCTGACCCATAGTAAATGCTCAATCTTTATTGACTAAATGGATGGATGATGGACAGACAAAGGTACAGGAGACTCTTCGGACTAAGGTTTCTCCAGCATATGATTCAACATAGCAGCAGAGAAGGAATTACTAGAGGAGCTTCTAGGAACTGAGTCAGTCATTGGGCTGCAGGCACACATTCTCACCATATGGACCCTGTATTCTTTCTCATTCTCTCTAAGATGAAGGTTGGCTTCCAAGTTTCTTTCCACTAGTGCACCCTCCTGGCGGCTCTTTACAGTCAACTTCACACAAAGGAGGTTTAAACAGCGTCTGGCAAGTCTCCCTGGAATTCACAACCAGCTTGCCCCACCCCAAAAATCTACCAGTTACTTCAAGCAGAACTCAGAGCGGAGGCCCTGCATTTACAAAATGGATCTCTTTTCCTGATGCCTCCACAGCTCCTTCTTTTTAGAAAGCACAAGCTCATCTTGAAACAACCATCCCAGAAAAATATGTGGAGGGAAAAAACAAACCAAATCAAAACAAACAACAGAACAAAAGCAACAAAAATATTCGGAGGTCTCCCTGTCCTTATGTTCCAGAAAGTTCCATATATGGGGATTGCAGTGGGAAGGTCAGTTGCCAGCATTGTGGAGAGACTTCCAGAGCCACTGGGGACTTGAGAGTTGGAAATGCAAGAAAAGTGCCCAGAGCTCTGACCCAATTTGGCTCTTAAAGAGAACCCTGCCACTCATTAACTGGTCCTAAAACCTGCTAAGTGAAAAAGTAAAATAAATGAGCTCATTAAATCCAGGAGGAGGGAATACCTGGAGGCTTAACCAAGGAAATTCCCAACACCCACTTAGAAAAACAAGGGGGTGTTAGGCTCAGTCAGATTCATGGCCAGGAGTGGGCCTGGCCCCCAAACAAGGAGGTTGAGTCATGCTGAACCACCAGGCAGGCCTCGAGCATTTCCAGCTCTGCAAACAGGAGCCTGGATGGGGAGCTGCTGCTGCTTACAGTGTGGCTGCGATGGTTGGTGCGGTTTACCAACTCAAGTGATCCACATCCTTGGTCAAACTCATGGGGAAATCAGTTGAGAAATATAGTGGGAAATTCCAGGAGCGTGATGAGTTCTTGAGAGAATTACGACTTCAACCCAGACTGCAGTGACTGCCTGTAACACATGCAGCCTGACACTCGGCTTAATAAAGGCTATTCATCATGTACCATCCATTCATCCCCAACTCATCACCCACTTCCTAAGGACCATCTATGTGCTGGGCACGTGCTAGATGCTGCCCCTTTAGGCTTAACTTGTTAGTATCGCTCTCATCAACCTGTCCAGGTTTCTATTAATGGTCCCTGCTTCACTTGTTACCATAGCCCTCTTTGGTTTTGGGGTTCTGCAGATTCCCTTCAGATCTTTTTATTCTGGAATGAGTGGAGCTCTGATGATTCCTGGCATCTGCTTTTGTCTTGTAAAAGAGACTCCCCTCCAGGTGTGGCAGCCCCAGGCCTACACAAACAATGACTAGAATAATACCTGCTGCACTGGTGCATGGGCAAGAACAACAGTAATGCCAAGGAGTGAGTGCCTAACCCCATGTGTGCCTAACCTTATGGGTGTGTTTGCTGGGAGGCATCAGGGAAAGAAAGCCTTGTCCAGAAGAGGTGACTTGTCAGCCTTTCCACAGGGGGATCAAGGTGGGAGGATGAAGACGGAAATGTGACGAGTACAGCCAGATGAACAAGAAGCCCACCCACTGCCAAGGAAAACATGTGGTCAGGTTTATTCTGTGCCCTTTGCTTCTATCCACTGATTCTCTTTCCCCAGGGACTGCATGTCAAAACCATTTTTATGACTGACTTGTATTCTAAGTTATCATTTGTCTAAACTTGAAATCTCACAAGGAAATCTACTATCTGGTGAGATCCATTCTCTACTACCTTCTCTTTGCCTTCCTCTTCCAACATGGACACCATTCTCAGTAACATATAATTATTAGGAAAGAATAAGTTTTAGAGTCTCAAGATCTTGAATCCCAACTCAGCTAATAACTAGCTGTGTGACATTGGACTAGTTACTTAACCTCTCTGAGCCCCCATTTCCTCCTGCATAAAATGGGTATAATAATACTTTCCAAATGGTGTGGTCATGAGGATTAGAAATAACGTATACAAAGTGTTCCCCAAAACGCTTTGCATATAGCTTACATCCAAGAATGGCAGCTCATGTTACGATTGTGAGCTGAATTGTCTCACCCTGAGAGCCCTCTGCTCCCTTCAGTGACTGGCTCCTACTCAGCGAAGGCGGGATGTAGCTTAGTGCCTGGTGAAACAGCCAGGACTCTCTGTGACTTCCATCCCTGATGCAAAAACACTGGTTTCCCCACTCTGCATCTCCATGGAGTCTACCCTTTGCTCCTAGAAGCTTTAAAAACTAATTGTCATGCATGAACAAGCCCTTGGAATCCAAAGTCACTTCCTTAACAGTCAGAAGGGTCAGCCTCCTACATGGTTTTCAAATGTGCTCCCAGAGGTCTACTCTGAAGGTCAGGGCCACAGACTGTTCTAGAGTTCAAAACATGTTAGACACATTGTTACTCTCTCTAAGGCAGGTGACTTACAAGAGGGGTGCTTGCAAAAGATTTAAAAATTAGATTTAAAAATTAAATCTATAGTCCCCTTTCCTGGTGAGAACAGCGGCAGCATCTTTGCCTTGCAGACCAGGACGGAAAACCAGCCTGGTTTCCATGAGGGGTGCTAACCTGGGGGAGAGGAGGAGGGGCGGGGAGGAGGTTGAGCACCTTGGGGTCCCCTAAGAGATCACTGAGGGTACTTTTCTCAGACGTCTAGATGGATGGCAAGTAGCTCTGTTGTCCAGGAAGGGGAGGTGGTAACAGGACCCTTTGTGTTTTGAGTTGAAAACAAAGGATCCCTGGGATTCACAGAAGCCTGCGCTGCCCTGGGGCTCCTGGGACGAGCTGGCACCTGGAAGGCGGCTGTGAAAGGAAACTGGCGGCAGAACTCAGCTGAGCTGCAACCTCGTGAGCTCAAGTAGGGGTCACCCCTGGCTGAGGTTACCGCTGAGGGAATGGGGTCATCCTCCCTAGAGAACCTCGGCGGCAGTGCGGGGACACGGACAAAAGCCGCTTTGTGGAAGGCCGAGGGACCGTCCAACGACGCCACCGTGTGGCAGCGCCGGACAGCGGCAGACAGCGCATCCCGGTGCTCACACACCTGGGCAGGTGGGTCTCAAGGAGATGCTGGTTTTCTGATAACAGGGTAACAGGACACTATTTGCCATGCAGTTTGGAAAAACGAGAGAGGTTTTCTCACATTTTCACTCCAAGTGTGTGGAGCAGCTGAATTTAGTCTCAGGCAGTAGTAGTCCCACCCTAAAAATTGATGATTTAAAGACAATTCAAATAGAATGAAATCAAGACTGCTTAAACGTTAGGGATGTCCAGGCCCTGGGATGTTGCCAGATTCCTGATTCAAAGAACAATTGTCATGTGAGTAAATGAGTGAGCAAGGAAAGGAGTGAGTGAGTTGAGAATTTCTGAATTCCCATTGGGAACCCGTTGGGGTTTTCACCCCCACTGCCACAGATCTGTGAGATGGGACTTTCCCTGCCTCCACCAAGGCACAGGTATGTTCAAATGTGAGATGGCTCACAATATGTACAATTCGCAAAGATTTCCAAGAACAGCTTCTACCATCCTTGAACACTGTCCCCTACTTGAGAAGGCAGAAGGATCTGTATAAGCATCCAGAGTGGAGGGAGGGGAGGGGAGCTGTGAAAGGTTCTTTGGAGTGCACTGCGGCCAAGTCCCCCCTTCCCTTTGGAGGAGTGTGGAGGGGATACCTCCCTCACTCAAGCCTAGTGAGGAGGCCTCCTTGGGAGCAGTAAGCAGCCTTGCACTGTGTTCCCACAGGCGGGGGGCACAGAAAATGTGTGTCTGACTCACACCAAGTCAACTGAGGCAGCCAGTGCAACGGAATAGGGAATGCTGCCCCAGAGCTGGGCTGCACTCCCAGAATTCCTAAGAACTAGGATGTGCATTTCCTAGACCACGAAGAGGTGGGAAAGCCAGATGGTGCCGTTGTAAGACCTGCCTGAGAGCACAGCCTAGGGGGCTGAGGGGCCCCCAACAGTGAGATTCGTGCTGAATGGGCCATCATTGAATCGGGTTTAGGAGTAGAGGAAGAAGACATCCAGAGGGCTCAACGCACTGCCCACATCACAGAGCTGTGGTCAGAGACACCGCAGGGAGCCTCTGAAGAGTCCAGGAATGCACCGCTGGAGAAAGAGTCAGCTTCAAATATCAGCCTTGCCAGCAGGCTTCACGAGACACAGGTCCCCACTACAAGAGACCCTGCCTTTGTTCCCCAATGACCTTGCCTCCAGCCCCATTGCCAACTTTCTTTAGCAAGTTGGGGAAACATGACCTGAGAATGAGATAAGCTGACCATTGGGTCCTCTCAGAAAACAGTGTTTCCCATGCCTTCTCTCCAGCCAGGAGGAGGGGACAAGACTGAATGGTAATTTAGGTTCCCAATGAAGAGACAGTGTCCTGTTCTCTCACCCAGTGGTGTAATCATAGCTCACTGAAGCCTTGAACTACTGGGTTCAAGGGATCCTTCCACCTCAGCCTCTCCAGTAGCTAGGACCACAGGTGCATGCCACTGTACCTGACTAAATTACTAGTATTATTATTTTGCAGAAACAGGGTCTCATCATCTTGCCCAGGCTGGTCTGAAACTCCTGGATTCATGCAATCCTCCCACGTTGACCTCCCAAAGTACTGGAATTATAGACTCAGCCAGGTTCTGAGTTCTTACCATTACACAAACTAGACTTTTATAGACTATTTGCAACTAAGTGATGGCAATATTGTTATTACCTGATTGTGACAAGAAAAGTCAAGAGTCCAGGGCAAAAAAAATTTTAAAGGATGGTAAGAGACCACAACTAAAGATGGGCTTTGATTAGGAACCACTTGCGTTTGTTCAACATTCGGCTTGTGGTATGTACAACAAATCTTTATCCAGCATTTTGTCTGTGCTGAGGCTTTGGAAAACAGAGTGGGAGAAGGAGAAGATAGACCTCCTACCCTCAAAGGCTTGCCTGTCACAGTGGAGAGAAAAACCTATAGCCCCTACCCTAGTTGGGGCCAGGAAGTAGTCCAGGGCCTGAGAGGCACTGTAGACTGAGTGCCCTTGAATTCAGAGGTCATATTTGCAACCAGGTACCTCTTTCTCTCTTCACTGAGGACTCTGCAGTGAGGGCCTGTGCGTGAGGACTCTGCCCAGCTGTCAGAGGACACTGCTGTCCTAGGGCTTCCCAAAGCCCAGTAATGTACTCTGGGGCTGGGAGATGGCTGATGGGGACCCTCAGGCCTGAAGAACGCTGATTCTCCTGGCTCACAGCTTTTCTTTGATCTCCCTGCCCCACAACAATCCCCCAATCCCTCCACCATCCCCCAACCATCTCACTCCACCATCCCCCAACCATCTCCCTCCACCATCCCCCAACCATCTCCCAACATCATCATCCAACCATCTTCCTCCACCATCCCCCAACCATCCCCAAGCCATCTCCCACCACCGTCCCCTAAACGTTACCCACCACCATCCTCTAACTATCTCCATCCACCACCCCCAAACATCTCCCACCACCATCCCCCAACCATCTCCCTCCACCACCCCAACCATCTCCCACCACCATCCCCCAACCAGCATCCCCAATCATCATCCCCCAACCATTCCCACCACCATCCCCCAACCATGTCCCACCACCATCCCCCAACCATGTCCCACCGCCATCCCCCAACCGTCTCCTACCACCATCCTCCAACCATCTCTCACCACCATCCCCCAACCATCTC